>NW_026089622.1:20236580-20285867 GCF_024586455.1 Bactrocera neohumeralis
GGTTCCAATGTATATATTTTTACAGAAAAGGCATAAATGGAATTCAAAATAGCGTTATTTTGGGAAGAAGGCGTTTGGGAACCCGTTTTCCCCACCATATTTGAACATGCCATCGGGGTGTTAAGAAAATTTTTAAAACCCCAATTTTCCCCTTTAAAAGGAAGATTTCCCCAGATATGGTTTTAAAAGGGCCCAATTTTAAAAGTGGGCGAGGGGCCACCCTTTTTTTAAATTTTTTTAAAAAAACCCTTGGTTATTACCCGGGATTTCTTCCTTTTTGAACTGTATATGGAAATGCCTTAAAAAAACGACTTGTAAAATTTTGGTTGACAAACCCCAAGTATTTTCCCGAGATATACAAAAACTTATAGGGGCCCCAAACGCCCATTTTTCCCAAAAAAAAAAATTTACGTTCAAATTTTTTCCCCTCCCTAATGCGATCCTTTGTGTCAAATTTCTTTTTAAAATTTTTTTATTTAGGGCCCAGGGATGACACTTTAAGGTTTTCGGTTTCCGCCTTTTGTGGCGTGGCAGGGGGCCGATTTTGCCCTTTTTGAACCTTAACCTTTTTTTTGGGAGCCAAGGAGTCTTTACCAAGTTTCACCCCGGATACCCAAATTTTCCCTGACAGCTTGAAGGGGGGGACGGAGGACAGAGGAGGAGGGGAAGACAGACTTTCCGGTTTTGGACTTACCGTCACCCTGATCATTTTGGCATATATCCCCCTTATCTGACTTTTTTTAGTTTTGGGGACTTACAAACAACCGTTAGGGTGAAAAAAAACCAAATACTCTCCCTTAGCAACTTTTTTTCGAGAGATAAAAATCCCGATTACAAAAAAAACGCCCGGTTCTCGATTATGGTTATTATACAAAAATTTTTTTATTAAACGGTTTTCCCATGGTTTTATTTTAAAAATTAACCCCCAAGGGCTTAATCTAGGGGAAAGTTTTGTACATATATAAGAAGGAAGGAAGATACCTAGATATAATTAAAAATTCCCTAAATACTGAAAATAACCCCCCAAAACAAAAAGGGGGTTTTTTTTTTTTTGTTAATAAAAAAATGGAAAGTATTTACATGATATAAAAACATTTAATAAATATTCATAGATTTTTAATTTTAATTTTTAAAAATTTTTTTTTAAAAAACCATTTTTTTTAGATTTATAAAGTCCCCAGCAACACCGGCCCACCTTGACATGATCATGACCCCCTTAAAACCCCCGATAGGGCAGGGCGAGTTTCGTGAATGGGGCGTTTTGGGGTGCTTCCCCTTTGTCCAGGCCCCATTGCACCTTTAGTGTCGCCCTTTTCCACGAAAGACCCGTCCTAGTGCCCCAATGCTGGAGGGCGGTTGTCTTCGGGGACGAGGACGAGATCGCCCGCAGGGGTTTTCCCGGGGCAGCCCATTTGTTGCGCTCCGGGAAGACTGGAAGGTATTTTGGGGGACCACTGTCGCCAAATTTCCTTTTGGAGACAGCAAACAAGTTCCCAAATCTCTCGAATTGGGTCCAAGCTGGACACTTCAGCCGTGGTGGTAAGCTGAGGGAGCACTTTGGATAGCAGGCGTGCTGGAGTCAACACGATTCGCCGTCGTTGGGATCCTGGCTCAACGGTGCGAGGGGGCGAGTTGAGTGATGGCCTCCACTTCGCCCAGTCTTAGTTCTTCGGCGGTGAGCAGCACGTTGCCCATTGCGCGCACGGCGAGGTGTTTGGCGGACTTCACTGCCGCCTCCCATAATCCGGCCGAAGCGGCGGCGCCCTCGGTGGTATAAAGGCGAATTTGAACCCTTCGGCGGCGATTCCCACTGCCTTCGGAGACTGAGACTGGCTGCGTTGTCGCTGTATATCGTCTGTGGCATCTCTCGGCGACCACGAACCTTTTAGGGCGAGAATAAAGGAATTAGTTGAGGTCAGAAACTAATTTCAAAATGTACTGCTTTAGACGTGAAACAAACGAAAACTGCGATGATAGGTTTTTACGGGTGGTCGACCGCGAATTTTTAATGTAGTATAAATTTGACCACAAAAATCACGCTAAGACATATAAGAAAGGGTCGTGAAGCGCTCGAAGTCTTTCAACTGGTAAAGTTTCAATATTTGCTTCTGCAACTCGGCATATAATGCCATATGCGTTCTCGAAGAAGCGCAACTAACGCTTTTTTAATTCCTGCGCGGTGATTTCGAAAGCGCAGGGACCGTAAATAATTGATAACGAAGTGCGAATTCTTATTTAGTAATAATGGGAATTGGGCATCGTATGGGAGAGGTGCATTTAAAGCGACCTCCCTACCTCGGAAGCGACATATCCGGAGTACTCATGCAACGGATTGAGTTTTTGCAAGTTTGCGGTAGCGTGGTGCCTTTCGTCAGTTTTTGATTTCATTAGCAAATTCCGAATGCTGAATCAACTGAACAATTTTCAAAAACTTAAGTGCAATTCGTCAGATGTCAGGTCCTTTCCTCCGTAGGCAATTTGGTCGTCTAATCCACCGTAATAGAGAGCAACCACACGAAGCAATTTTTGATGAGAAGAGAATTTCTCGATAAGGTTCAGTAGTGTACTCTGTTTCACATTTATGGCTAATGCTTTATCGTCTGGGAGAGCTGGAAGTGAGTGTTGGCCTAAAGCGGGTCTTCTAGAGGAACTGTGGACCGCCAAACCATATTGAATCATTCAATTCATCTACGTTACAACACCGAGACACTTGATCCGCAGGATTTTGTTTTGTGGGCACATGTCGCCAATTTATATTGTCAATTAATTCTTGGATTTCAGGCACTCTATTTGCAACAACGGTTTGTAATGAATATGGATGCGTTTTTACCCAATGCACTACGATTTCAGAGTCAGAGAACTGCAAAACTCACTTTTTCCTTGAATCAGCTCATACGCAAAAGTTTCTATTCAAGTCCAATCACTGAGCGAAACACAGCGTTGAGTAAAAATCAGCTCATGTTGCCGAACCGCTCATTTGCGTACAATGTGAGCCTTCGGTCCGAAATGCTTTGCTCACGTTTGCTCACTTCACGAAATATTTAGCTCATGCTCGCTCACTTCACGAAATGTTTAGCTCACTTTCGCTCAGTGATTGGAATTAAATAGAAACTTTTGCGTATGAGCCGATTTAAGGAAAAAGTGAGTTTTGCAGTTCTCTGGTATGTATATTGTTTTTGTATGCTTTGTTCGCGATCAGCTTATGTGTCACATGCATTGCACTAAGATTTTGGTACACATCTTATATTTTAATATGTATTTGTCATCCCGTCGATATGGAGCAAGAAGATATTTTAGAAAAAATACGTACAAACGCCTACACATTGTCAGCCCGACATAAGGGAAGGAGCCATGTTTGGAATATATTATCTGAAATTATTAAAGAGGATGGCACTATTTGGAATGGATTTACATATATACTGCTAATCCTGTAACAATATTTTAAAATATTTGCCAAAAAATTCTTCAAATTTAAACAGACATAAGTGCTGCAAATCGCTTTAAGGAGGCGGCGCTTTATTAAAGCACAGTGAGTTTATTCATGCGCTGAGTTGAGTTGCTCATACCCATTGAGTTTTATTTTGCTGTTTTGTTTTTCATTCAACACGATCATTGCTGAGCCGAATGAGCGAACGCCTGAGTAGAGCTGTTTCAACACGAGCGTGAATAAACTCAGCAAGCAAACGAATTTACCGCAATTGAGCTGAATTTAGCTCAGTAGCGAAAACATTCACGAATGCCATTTTGAGCGCTTGAGCCGAATGGGCTGATAGTTCGGGTATTGATCGTGCATGAACATTTTTGCGCTCAACGGAAGCCGTTCTCTGTTCAGAGTCTGTGAAAAATATAATTTTTTCAAATTGTCGACTCAACATAGGCGCTACTCTTGACCATAATTTGGCAAGAAGATGTGCTGCCGAGAGCTCAAGACGCGGAAGAGATTTTGTCTTCAGTGGAGCCACTCTAGACTTTGCAGTAAGCAGCATACATTTAATACCACTAGCAGATTGGCTTCGTATGTTTACGCAGCAGAGAAGCCGTGTATTTGGCAGATAGCACCCGACTCAACGTTTACGTAACGAGGAATGCTTATCGATGAGAGCTGCATTAGGTTGGCTTTAAAGTTCTGCCAGCTAGTATCAAGGCGCAATGGAATCGACTCATCCCAATCTAGTTGTTGGATCCAAAGCTCTTGCAATAAGATTTTTGCTTTGGTAACTAGTGGGGCTAATAATCCAAGAGGATCGAAAAGGCGAGCAGAGACTGATAGTATGTTTCGTTTAGTAGCTCGCAGATCATGAAAATTGGCATCCAAAACAAAGCGAAACAAATCCTCTTTCGGCAACCAATGGATTCCTAGTGTTTTAGTTGAATTTTTGTCATTGAAGCTTAATGACTTTTCAGTACAATTACTGTCGATAAATTTAGGACGGTTCGAAAACCACTTCGTTAAGGTGAATCCGGCCGAGTTTAATATTTTAATTACTTCACTTCTTATAAGATCTAGAGACTCCAAATTTTCAGATCCTGTTAATAAGTCATCAACATAAAAGTCTCTTTCTCGCATTTGTGATTTGTTTCTCATCGCCCAGCGATTGCAATGAGTCATATACAGCCGACACTTCATCAATCATCGCGCGCAATGAAGGAACTGATGGCTTAGGGATAGTTGGCAGCTCAAAAAGTGTTGAAATCCTATTCAAAAAAATTAAACATTTATTGTCGTAAACCTTTTTGAGACTTGCCAACGCCTTCGGATAATTTTCATCCGACATTTGAAACGCCTTTACCGTGCCCAGAGCCTCCCCAGAAAGACAATTAACCAGATTGTTAAATTTTTCAATATCTGGGATGTTTGGATCATTGTGAATTAAACTCTCAAACAAACTCATTTTAAATTCCGAATATTCTCCCTTGAATTTCGGCAAATTTACTTTTGGGAGTCTTGAGCTGTGAGACGTTACGAATGATGTTTCAGCAATAGATGTTCTATTTATGGCCAAAATTGTTTTAATTATAGAATTTGTTTCTACAATTATGTCCTCTAACTCCCCTCGGGCCATACCATCTTCATCAATATCTTCAATTTTAGACTGACATTTCATCAATTTCTCACTATGTGAGTTTAGTATATCCAGACGACATTCCAATTCGATTGGATCTAATGACATAGTCTTTTCTAGAAGACCCGTTTTTATGCGCAAAATGCTACTTTTCGCCACCGTCCTTTGACGCTTTAAGACTTTAAGTCGATCAACCCCTTACTTGGAGAGAGGTTGGCGATAGTTGGTTTTGGCTTGCTCATTTTTGCTTGTTTAAATTAAAGTTCCGAAAAAAAAACTATAAAGGTTGGCAACAGATATATTAAAAATCGATAACAAAAACGAAAAATATATACATATCGATTCCCAAATATACGAAAGCCAAACCAATAGCAATAAAGGTTGGCAACATATGTATTTGGAATCGGTTACGAAAACGATAAGAAATAATATTGATTCCCAAGTATAAAAGGTTATTACTCGCAATTCTCACTATATTTCCGGCAGCTTTGTCCCAGAAAGTTATTTATAAGTTGATGAACAAAATACGGTGGAGCGCTGCACGCCTGGTTGCACGTCTAGTTGCTTATAACGTTGAGGTAAAAAGGAATGAGTCATCTTTGCGTGGTTGTAGTGTTTGCTTTCTTCGATTTCGTAATGGCCGACTCGTTGAACTGTCATTTTGCTTAATGGCTGGTGAGCGAGACTCGTTGTTTGACAGGGATGGCAAATGAGTGCTGTCGGCCGCCACATCCACTCTCCTCCCAGTGACTTGGTCTGAAGGAGAAAGGCACGAATTGTTTGGGTTGGGTGGTGTGGGTTTTGGGTTGTCTGTTAACTCAATGTACGCTAGCTTCAGCATGTCGATTGAGACTGTTTTGTCTGCCCCATTGATCCTGATGATGTAGGTTTTGTCGTCTACACGCTGGATGACTTCATGGGGGCCAGTGTATGGTTGTTCGAGAGGCTTCTTGATGGAGTCTACTCTCTTGAAGACGTGGGTGCACGTGTCAAGGTTTTTGAGTAGGAACAGCTTGTGTTTGGTGTGATGAGCTGTTGGTGTTGGCCTGATTGCTTGGATGATTTGCCTGTATTTTCTCACGAATGTTTGTGGATCAGCTGGTGTGCTTGTTGTAACGAAAAAATCACCGGGTATGCGCAGTGTAGTCCCGAAAAGCATTTCAGCAGGAGATGCTTTCAGATCTGGTTTGTATGCGGTTCGGAGTCCTAGTAGAACTGACGGTAGCATGTCCGGCCAAGGTGTCTCATTGTTGCACATGAGAGCCGCCTTGAGTGTGCGGTGCCAACGTTCCACCAGACCGTTCGATTGAGGATGATACGGTGTCGTTCTGATACGATGAATGCCCAGCATTCGTGAGAGTGAGGTGAACAATGCTGATTCGAATTGCAGACCTTGATCAGTGGTGATTGTCAAAGGTGTGCCGAATTGACAGATCCAGTGAGTGTAAAAGGCGTGTGCAACTGTCGCAGCTGTCATGTTGCTGAGTGGTATGGCGTGTGGCCATCTGCTGAAGCGGTCGATGATCGTCAGACAGTAGCGAAGGTCCTTGACTCTGGGCAGCTCTATGAGATCCAGGTGGACGTGCTCGAAGCGATTGTCTGGTACGTCAATGTGACTTGGTGTGGTGCGATTATGACGATGGACCTTGGAACGTTGACATGGTATGCAGTGTCTGGACCAGAGGAGTGCTTCTTTCCTAATACTTGGCCAGACGAATCTTCCGGTGAGCTCCTTGGCTGTGGCCCTGCCACTAGGATGAGAAAGACCATGGATGATGTCAAAGGCTTGGCGTCTGAGTGGCTGTGGAAGATAAGGTCGCACAGTATTATTGGTCACATCGCATAGTATATCGTGACCTTCGATGTTCAGCAGGTGCAGCTTTAGAGATGTGCTGGATTGGACATCATTAAGCTGGTCGTCTTGGAGTTGTGCCAGTGCAATGGTCTCAGCGTCAAGTTTGGTTGGCATGGTTATGGCATTAATCCTCGAAAGCGCATCAGCTACGACGTTTTCTGTGCCCTTGGTATGGAAAATCTGAGTTGAGAACTGTGAGATGTAGTCCAATTGACGTAGTTGGCGAGGTGATGCCTTGTCAGCACGTTGAGAAAATGCGTAGATGATTGGTTTGTGGTCGGTGAAGATGCTGAAGTTTCTTCCCTCGAGAATGTGCTTGAAAAACTTGATGGCAGCAAAGATGGCTAGAAGTTCACGGTCGTACGTGGAGTATCTGGTCTCTGCTGGACTGAGCTTGCGGGAGAAAAGGCCAGTGGTTGCCACGAGTCCTTGTGTCGCTGTTCAAGAACGGCCCCAATGGCTGTATCCGAGGCGTCGGATCTCAAAGAGAGGATGGCGTTTGGTGCGAGGAAAGCCAGGCGCGTGGCTTGGATGACACTATTCTTGCAGTCTTGCCAGGCTTGATCTGCAGAAGGTGTCCACTGGATTTTAGTGTTGTCCTTCTTCTTGGCATGTTTGAGAAAGTCCGTCAGTGGTGATTGTATCTGGGCCGCTTGAGGAATCGCTCGCCGGTAGTAGTTGACGATCCCCAGGAAACGACGTAGATCGCTGACGGTTTCTGGCTTTGTGTAATCGGCGATTGCTTGCGTGCGTTCGGCGGGTGGAGTGTAGCCGTCTTTGTTGATGGTGTACCCCAGGTAGATGACTTCAGACTTGCCAAACTGGCACTTCTTTGGATTGATGGTGAGATGGTGTGCGCGCAGGACTTCAAAGATGGTGGTGAGATGTCGTAGGTGCTGTTCGTGGGACTGAGAATAGACAATCAGATCGTCTATGAAGCAGCCCACGAAGTCCAAATCTCTGAGGATGTTGTCCATATGCCTCTGGAAAGTCTGCGTGGCGTTGCGTAGTCCGGGTGGCATACCCAGAAATTCGAAAAGTCCAAAAGGAGTGGTTACAGCTGTTTTGGCAATGTCTGACTTGGCCATGGGTATCTGATGGTAAGCCCTGACTAAGTCGATGGTGGAGAAAACGGTGGATCCATGGAGACGCTGGAGAATGTCATCCCCATGAGGGACTGGATATCGATCTGGAACTGTGCTGGCGTTGAGTTTTCGATAGTCACCTGTGGTGCGCCATCCACCAGTCTTCTTGGGCACCATGTGGATAGGGCTGGCCCATGGGCTGCTCGATGGACGGATCACGCCATGATGTAGCAGGAGGTCAAAGTCATCTTTGGCTATTTGTAGCTTCTCGCCGGTGAGACGTCGTGGGCGCTCAAATACTGGTGGCCCAGTTGTCTCAATATAATGAGCGACTTGACTGTCAGTGGCTGTGACAGGATTGATGCTGGGATGAGTTATCTCGATGAATTGGTTGAGTAGTTGCAGGTATTTGGCGTCATGTGCACCAGGACAGATGGAGCGGTCGATTGTTGAAATGCTGTGTACCGTGGCCTCAGATAGTGTGCCCTGAGTTGTGCATGACGAGGTTGTATCGATGAGACTTCGTCCTTTGAGATCTAGAAGCAATGCAAAGTGGACCAGGAAGTCTGCACCGAGAATGGCTGACTTGACATCTGCAATTATGAATGGCCACTTAAGAGTACGGCGAAGATTGAAGTCGAGGGTGATGATTTTTCGACCGTAGGTTCGGATAACGGTCCCGTTGGCTGCGAAGAGAGTCAGATCATCTTCCTTGATCGTGTGAGTGATGGCGGACTTAGGCATGAGAGAGATCACTGATCCAGAATCGACAAGAAACCCCATGTTTGTTGTGCGATCATGGATGTGAAGGCGATGTTCTCTTGTTGGTGGTGTGTTAGCCTCTATGCTGTCGCCGGCCGCCTGGATGGTCGACAGCGAGGTTAGTTTTCCGTCGATGAGTTGAAGGTGCAAGGACGCTCGCACTTTTTGGCTCTGGACCCATAGAGACGGTGATAGTAGCAAAACTTCTTCCTGTCTGAGGCTGGCTTTTCCTTCGATGATGACTGCTGGAGACGGCCAGATGCTGCTTGGGGTCGGTCTCGAGTAATCCCCTGTTCCTTGATACAGGTCACCAGGTCGGCTATGGCAAGTTTAAGGCCGGACACGTCCTTTGCCATGCTGGTGAGCAGAGAATTTTCGAATTTTTCGCCCTTGTGTGCTGCCTGGGCAGGCTGGTGATGTGTTGCCATGACGGAATGGCCAGCCTGGTTTTCCATCAGCTCGTCTGCGACTTCAGCAAGATCGTCTAGAGGGGCATCTCGGAGTAGTTTGAGACACCGGCTGGTAGATGGTGGTAACAATGCCAACCACTTTATAGGCAGTAAGTCCTCTGAGGCCCTGTCGCCCATGAGAATTCTGAGCTGGCGCAGGAGCTGGCTAGGTTTTTTGTCATCGAGTTGAACCTTCGTGAGCGCTCGGTGAAGCTGGCGGTCGCTGGATTCTGAAAACCGCTTCAGTATCTCGTCCTTCAGTTTCGCGTACTTGTCGGTCTCTGGTGGATTCTGCAGGAAGTCCGCTAGCTGCAACATTGAATCAGTGTCCAAGGCACTGACGATGTGATTGTAGCGTGATGCGTCATTTGTGATACGGGCCACCTGTAGCGCTGCTTCGACCTGGACAAACCACAAACGAGGCTGGATGGACCAGAACTGCGGGAGCTTGCAGCTGGACACAGCTACGACTGATGCGGTGTTCTGAGTTTCATCGGTGGCGTCGCCGATGGCCAGAGCTGGGTCATTTGTGGTCATGTTCGAAGAAAGTGGTGTTAGGACGCTTGGAATATTGGTGCACGTGCTTGGCGAGTTACAGCTCACTGTTTTGTTTGGTGTATGCTCCAATGGCATGTCACCGGATCGATTCAAAGCACGTGGTCACCGGGTTGCACACAATTTCGGACACTGACGAGTGAGAAGTCACGACGAGCGTGAATTTGCAATTAATGTCACGCTTGCACTTATTAGTCTGTATAAAAATGAATATTAAAGTGATTGAATTTGAAAACACGCGGCGCGTCACTATCATGTGTTGTGAAAAGTTACACTTTGCACGTGAAAAAAAAAACAAGTTTCGAAATCCACTTTAATCACGTCGGGGTCACCAATTTAGTTTATTCGCGTTCTTTATTTAAACATCAAAAAGGTTATTACTCGCAATTCTCACTATATTTCCGGCAGCTTTGTCCCAGAAAGTTATTTATAAGTTGATGAACAAAATACGGTGGAGCGCTGCACGTCTGGTTGCTTAGAAGGTTGAGGTAAAAAGGAATGAGTCATCTTTGCGTGGTTGTAGTGTTTGCTTTCTTCGATTTCGTAATGGCCGACTCGTTGAACTGTCATTTTGCTTAATGGCTGGTGAGCGAGACTCGTTGTTTGACAGGGATGGCAAATGAGTGGCGGCCCCACATATAAAAGTGTTGCACCTTAATGTTTCTTAATGTTTAATTAAAAATGCTACCGCACATCCCATAATCCCCCTTTCACTCAATTGCATAGATGCACAAATGCATATATACATATGTTTGTATGTATATAGACGTGTTTGAATATTATGATATGATAAATATGCAATAATATAAATATATACGTATGTGAAAATGAAAAGAGGGAGGGCCAAAAACTGAAAGTGTGCACTTGCTCCTTGTTTTGTTTTTAATTTTCGTACTTGTTTTTTCTTTTGTTCGCCCTACTTTCAGTGATTCGCACTCGTTACCTGTTGTGAATGCGTCGGCGGTTTGCCTGCTTTCACTTCCCTTTTGCAAACGATGCAATTGCAGCTCATTCCCACGAAGCGTCAGCAGCAGTGGATGTGCCGTCGATGTAAAAGTTGACGTAGCAGCGGAGCGAATGTTAGCGTTGAGGCAACAGCAGCGATGATGACGATATTGACGCAGACCCGTGCGGAATAAGTATACTGTTTTTTTTTTTTAATTTGTTGTACCGAACGGCAGTTTCGGATTTTTTTTTACCGGTGTTGGACTTCAATTTTTGTTTTTTAGCACTTTGAGTTCGGCACTAGCGGCATTTTTTTTGTATAACAGCACAGCAGCGGTATATATATGTACATATATATATATTTTTTTTTAAATATATTAATTTCTTTATAGAAATTACAATTACACAGAACAGCACTTTATATATACATACATATAAGTTAATATTTTGGTTAATGGAAAACCAAAAAAATATAATTTTTTTACGGAGCTGCATTGGGGCAGCGTTATCGCGTATCTTTATTTGAGTTTTCAAACTGAGCTTAGCTTAACCGTATTACAATATTTATACTTAATTCTAACTTTAATAATTATAAGTGGCGTGATTCGCTTCCACGAATCTTATGCTGCACAACAGATAGTGCAGACGCTGACCATGCACTTTCTGGTGCATTTCGGTCACACGTGCCGGAAGTTGTAAGTCGATACTTGAGTAACAAGTGTTGTGTTAACTCTTCCCCTCTTAAATCGATTGTCCCCAATCGGTGTTGATCGTAGGGTGTGCCGTTGTTATTTGCAAAAAAGGACCTTTCCGCATGTTTAGTTCGTCCTATGTACTAGATTCGGGTGACCTTTTGACGATTTTTATATAAAAATGCTATAACGATTATTTTATTATTACAATTATTATTATATCAGATTATTGAGGTCCTTAATTTCTACATTGTACATATTATTGTCTTCAACTACTACTAATACATTATATTTGTCTAAAATTAATGATTTGTTGTTTATATTGGGAAGGGGTTCAATTTTGATTTGGGATAGGATGCTGTTGGAATATTGGGGTATGAGGACGGTTATAATGATCGTGTTATCTTTGAAAAGTGCTGCTGTTTTTATGTGGCTATAGCTAATGAGATTTAGTTCTGTAGATGTCAGTGTATCTGTTTGTATTATGCCTAATTTGCTTGAAAAAATTATCTGTCCAATGTCGTCCACGTGATTGCGTAAAAGCGATATATCGTTGTTAACCTGATAGGTATGTTTAATGAATTGAATGTCGTCTTCCAAAGTCTTAATCCTATTCTGCGCTGTTTCTTTAAGTTCGTTTATGTAATTACTGACAATAATTTGCTGCTTATTTATATGGTCCGTAACGTTGCTTATTTGTCCGGAAATAAGGTTGCTAAAGTATAATAAATTATTAATATTTTTTGCATCTGTTCTTTCGCTTTTATTCAATTGTGTAAGTGCGTCGCTAATTTCTTTTTCGTCATCGCTGTCCATGGTGCCTGCTATGTATTTTAGTCCTTTGCCTATGATATTAAGCAGACCTCGTTTAGATTTAAAATGTGGGTGTAGACCTTCTAGCTTCGCTTCTAATAAAATGAAAGTTTTGTGAGTTGTGTCAAGTAATTGTCTGTCCTCAAAAGTAGTTGTCTTTAGTGTATTAATGTTGTCCGAAATAAGTGAAAGTGTTTCCTCATATTTGGTTAAGTTGATAAAATGTAGGACTTTATCAAAATGGTTGATTGTCCTTACTTCTCCTGTTTTAATTGGTAGATATCCGTTATTGTTTGTCAAGTCCTGAACGTAAATTTTTTGGGTTTTTGTAGCGGGTGCCAATATAATTAGGATTAGGTGAATTTGTAGGTTCTCCATTTCGAGGTTTTTCCACCTGCAAGTAAAATTTTTTCTTAACATTGTTTTATGTTGTTTTTGTGAACAATCCCGCATGTTTTAGTTTTAACCGTGGTATTATAATTCTGCGCGACAATTTCCTTCCTAAATCTAGGTGATAACTTGGTTCCCAATCTCTTATTTATCTTAACAAAAATTTCATCTCCTTCAAAATATTGTTTGGGGGGCGTTCGGTTTTTATTGTGGTAAGAAAGATCTGCCAATTGCTTTTCCTGAAGCCTTTTCTTCGTTACTTCTCTTTCCTCTTCTATTAGCCTGTGGTCGCTACTGACCCGTCTTCCGAAGAAGATTTCAATTGGTTTCTTTCCCGTTGTGAATGGATAGTGTAGTTATATTCTTTGATTGATTGTTCCAAAAGTTCTTGGAACGATCGGTTGGTTTTCTCTGTTTGCAGACAACGCATAATCTCCTGTAGAGTAGAATGGAAGCGCTCAACCTGACCGTTCGAGCAGCTTGTGTAAGGGGGGGTGCGATATATTTTGGTGCCAAATTCGTTCTCTATCATAAAGTTAATGGACTCTAAGTTAAATGATCTTTCATTATCTATTACTAATGTTTCCGGTACGAGAAAACAAAGAATTTCCCTTAAAGGTTGTCTGATATCCTCTGTTGCCTTTGATTTAATGGGTTTTGCGATGGCGTAATTTGAAAATTTGTCCATTGCTGTCAGAACTAGATTTTTGCCTATCAATATAATCTACGTGGATTATTTGTCCAGGGTAATTAGATATGAGTGTGGCTTGTAGTTGCGGCTTTAATGGGTGGCGATCGTACGTGTTCTCCTTACAAGTGACGCATTTTTTATTATCTCCTTTATTTTATTCGCCATAATTGGAAAATAGAATTTTTCTAAAATTTGTATCTTATTCTCCCTGCAATTTCTATGCGCTCTCTTATGTTCTTTTATAATAATATTTTCTTGCGCTTCTTCGTTTGATATAACAACCACTTGGAACTGCGAAAATCTAATTTTATATTTGTCAAAATGTAAGGGATAAATTTCTTGAATCTTGCCCATAATGTGCTCCTCCGTTTTGATGCAGTTTATTACGGACGGATTTAAATATCTTTTTAAAATAGAAATAAAATTTTGTTCGCAATAATCAGGTTCGGTTACTATATGACGGTGGTAAATGGGAAATATGATTTTAAATTGATATGTTGACGTTACATCCTTATTTAAAAATATTAGGTTTTTAAACGCGTTAATTGGTGCTTCTACGCTGTATGTTAAATTGTGGGATGAGCTGTCATCCGAATTTGTCGCTATTGATAGCGTATGCAAATCTGATTCTTGGTGTGGAATTCTCGACAGTGCGTCGGCCACGACGTTTGTTCTACCTGGTTTATAGAGCATTTCATAACTGTATTCTTCTAGTATTGCTTTCCAGCGTTTCATTTTGCTATTAGCATTCTTGTTGCTTAATGCATAAGTTATTGGTTGGTGATAGGTGAATATTTTTACTCTGGCCGATCCATACAGATAATTACGAAATGAATTCAATGCCCAAATGATGGCTAACATTTCTTTTTCGTTTGCGGCATAGTGCTCTTCCGCTTTGCTTAATGTCCTAGATAAAAATGCTATTGGTCTATCTGACTGAGACAATACTGCATCTGTGGTCAGCTCAAATTCTTTGCTGTAATCCGGATATGTGAGGATGATATCTTCTGAGGTGAAGGAATTTTTTATTTTCATGAAAGCTTCTATCGCTTCCTTATTCAAATTTATTTTTATGTGAGTAGATTTATTCTTTGACGTACGACCGTCTTCCCCTCTTAAAAGAGATGTTAGGGGTTTTGCTAGTTTAGCGTAATCTCTTATAAAACGCCGGTAGTACCCTGACATGCCGAGGAAGCTGCGAAGTTGTTTTAAATTTTGTGGTTGTGGAAAGTTTGAAATGGCTTCAACTTTTTTTGGGTTGGTTCTTATGCCATCCGGTGTGATTACGTATCCTAAGATTTCTACTTCTTTTTTGAAAAATTTACATTTTCCTAACTGCACTTTCATATTAGCGTTTTCTAATGTTTGAAACACCTTATATATATGTTTGAAGTGTTCCTCCTCTGTTTTGCTAAAAATAATTATATCGTCGATATACACGTAGCAACATTTCCCTATGTGTTCTCTTAATATATCATCTAATGCGCGTTGAAAAATAGATGGCGCATTTTTTAGGCCAAATGGTAGTCGAGTAAATTCGTACTTCCCATTGTTGATAGAGAAAGCAGTTTTTTCTATATCAGATTTTTTTAGTGGAATCTGGTGAAAACCACTTTTAAGGTCGAGAACGGAGAAGAAATTGCTGTTACCTAGTTGAGAGATTACTTCTGTAATTTCCGGAATGGGGTATCTGTCCACGATCGTTACTTTGTTTAATTTCCTAAAATCGATGACCATACGGTATTGTTTATTTCCTGCCTCGTCTGGCTTTTTTGGTACAATCCACACTGGGGAGTTGTACGGTGATCTAGATGGTCTAATTATACCATCGCTTAAAAGCTTTTCTACTTGAGATTCCACTTCCTGTTTCAATGCTGCAGGATATGGATAGAATTTTGTGTAAACAGGGGAATCAGATGTTGTCCGAATTTGTCCGACAACTTATGTTGTATAGGTTAGCTTTTCGTCAGGTTCGAAAAAAAGCTTTGGGTATTTATTTTCGATGTTTTCCATAGTGTGCATTTGATTTTCTGAGAGGTTTCCCTCATCTACAGTAATTGCGTTCACTCGCTGTGAGGGGAGCTGTTTTAGGCGAACCTTAAGGCCGTTACTTAAAGTCATGTAATTTTCACCAGTGTATATAATGGCTTTAAATTCCCGAAGGGTATCATTCCCTAGAATACCGTCAAATGTTTTGAGAAGTGGCATTAGATAGAATTTAATTTTATCTTTAAAGTTAAAAAGTTGAACATAAGTATGTTCTCTGATTTCTAAATTTCCCGCAATAGATTTTGCAAAAAAGGGATTGTCGTTTTGGATTCTTTTTTTTGCCAGCTCTGGCTTAACATAATTTTTACTGGAACCTGTATCCACTAAAAATTTCAAAATTTTGCCGCTCTCCGCTTTTACTTCGAAGAAGGGGAGCGAAGAGCTAATTATTCTAAAAAATGGATATCGCTTAATTCACCAAATTGTCCGTCTTCCTGTGAAGCTGTGTCAATGTGAAATGTTCGTTGCTCTTTCCTTCGCTGTTGATTCGGAAATTGTTGTGGCCCCTTGCCAAAGTGCTCACTTCCTTGGGGTCTGTTTATGTAGTTAACGCGACGAGAGTGTATGCTCGGGTCGACGTCCATGGGCTCTGGACGTGGGTGCGGTTTCGGAGGTCTTGAGGGGTTGTTATCGTAGTGAAAATTATTATGTTGTTGTTGCCTTGGTTGCCAAGTTGTCCACTGTGGTTGGGGTAAATGCGCTAGCTGGGGGTAAAATTGGTGCCTTTGTGGAAAATTCCTTCTTGGAGGTAAGGGTGGAGGCTGTACTAGTCTTCCATTGTACGCATGGTTCATACAAAAGTTCTGATTCTGTAGTTTTAAACAGAGTTGAAGAGCCTGCGACAGGTCTGCCGGCTCTCGTGTTCCTAATAGTCTAGGTAAATCCCCGTTAAGCCCTCTTATAAAAGTATCTAACGCTTTGTCCCTATATGCTTGCGTCAGCATGCGAAGGGATTCATTGCCCATATCGAGACAACCTAATTTATTTAGTATCAATTAAAGGGGGCTATACACCTGCTGGTAGAAATCTGAAACTGTTCTATTTCCCTGGACCAATGTGGTCATTTGTTATTCTAATGTTGACAAGTCGCGCTTGTCACCGTAGTGCATAATTAGACATTTAGAAATTGATTGCCAATCAAGTGGCGTATTGTATGCTTCCAATGCCGCATCGGCATTGCCTATTATTTTGTTCCGTATTACGCTTTAAATTCCGTAATACTTCGGTGTCTCCTTTTGAGGTTCATGTATCGCTAAAACCCGTTCTACGCTTTTTTCCACGAGTTGAATTCTCCTGCCAGATTGCCAGAGAATTCTTTTAGACATTTTACGATGTCAGGTATCCAATTCGCCTAAGTTGTTCCTATGTTCTATGTCTATAGTTTGGTCCGTAATGTCGGTTGCAATTGCATTTGGGTGTAATGCCGCATGTACCACTTGCGGTCCCTGTGTCTTTACTATGTCTGAAGCTATACTAGCTATGAGCCTGGACAGGTCGTCCATGCTCAATTCTGTATTTTGGGATGTCTGAGGGGTATTAGGTGCCGAATTATGGGGAAGGATTGGAGGGCAGATTAAATTATTGGGGTTCGCCATTTGTGTACTTTTAATATTCTTAGTAATAAAATGATATATTGATATTCTTAATATAATATCTAAATAGTTATTATAGGCTGCTTCCACTTACAGGATTGTTGAAGATTCTGTTGTCGCTGCTATCACCGATAGTATTCCTATTAGCTGCTGTGCCGGATATCTCCACTTGCTGAGCTGCTATTCGATTGTTTAATGTCTGCCTCGATTTTTCCCCTTGCCTGCAATATGCGTTGATTTTTGCTTCCACGAAATTTTGTTGCAATAAATTTAATTTACACTTTGGCGTTGCACGCACACACGTATATTTTCATTAATATTTAATTCACGCACTCCGCTTGCTGCCTTTAACCGTGATTAATTGTTCGCTTTTTGTTTATATTTTTATTGTTATTGCATTTTGTAAATTTGTGTTTTGTATTATTTTTATAGTTTGTTAATTAATTTTTTTTTGTTTTATTAAAACTGAAATGGTTTGTATCCCTGAACTGCGTGTAGTTTACGTTTAGCAAGTTACAAGTCGCCACACTCTTCAATTTGTTATTCTAAGTTTTTTTTTTTCTTAACTCTTTGCAGATTTAGTTTCTTAAGCAGTCTTTCGATATTTTTTAGTTTTCACACATCGTTAGCTTTGTATTATTGCTTTGTTCGTTCTTTCACTTGTGCACGGCTTTCTTCAGTTGTTTGGTATTTGTTACACGTGTGGTTTTTAGTTTTGCTTTAAATTTTATTAATAATATCTCCGCGTTTTTATGCACATTGTCATAGATTTCTTAATTAACAGATAACACTTTGTGTGTCTTTTGTTTTTCACTTATTTAAGCACTCGCGAATAGAGTTGGCTAGCAACTATTGCTTCCCGTTTGCTTTACGCTACTAGGGGGCCTTTATTTCTCTATTATTTACAGCTTTTTAGCTCGGGCGCCAGTTAATCTTTTGGTTAATGGAAAACCAAAAAAATATAATTTTTTCCACGGAGCTGCATTGGGGCAGCGTTACCGCGTATCTTTATTTGAGTGTTCAAACTTAGCTTAGCTTAACCGAATTACAATATTTATACTTAGTTCTAACTTTAATAATTATAAGTGGTGTGATTCGCTTCCACGAATCTTATGCTGTACAACAGATAGTGCAGACGCTGACCATGCACTTTCTGGTGCATTTCGGTCACACGTGCCGGAAGTTGTAAGTTACTTGAGTAACAAGTGTTGTATTAACTTATATATAATATTTTTATATATACTATATATGTATATATACATATTTTTTTTTGCACTGATTGGTAAGTATGTGGTAGGTGTTACTTTGCGTTTTTTGTAATCTTAGGTAACTGAACGTATGTATGTATGTATACCCCGAATTTATTTTAACTTATATTATTACGTATTCTGTTGGTCTTGTTTTTAGATTTCTTATTTTCTTATTCTTTTTTCACATCCACTTTCACTTCACCTCCAACCGAACAACGAGATAATTCACAGGCAATTACGAAAAGTTATTATTATTTTTGTTTTTTAATATTTTGCGAAAGTTTGATGCACAGTTTAACTCTAATCCACGCACTATTGTTCCTGCTCGGGCGCCAGGAAAATTTCTCAACCTTTTTTGAGAAGTTTAATAAATTGGGATGCGTGATTTGTTATAAACGTGCGAAATTGCCTGTGCCTATGCGAGTTTAAAAAAAATGCCGATTACGAAACGACCGTTCTCGATTATGGTTATTATACAAGTGAATTCTTTATTAAACGGATTTCATGGCTTAGCTTAAAAAAAAATTGCGACCCCTTAGAGTTAAGGGGCTACACCAGTGTGACACTTTCAAAAAAAAAAATTTTTTTTTTTTGCTTTTTTCGATAGCTTATATATTCAAAAATATCCTGTGAAATCGGCGAGGTCGTATTTTAAATAGTTTTTGAATGGCAGCGTTCTAAATAGCGACCGCTCAGAGGTGCAAACATATATAAGTGAAACTTTAAACGCGTTTTTCTCGAACCGACATTTTTAAAAATTGCTGACATCATAACTCAACGAGAAATTGACCGATAGACTTCAAATTAAAACTGGATATAGTTGAATACATTTGCTATACAATAGACTACGATCTTTTTGATTGGCTGAAAATTGCCAATTTGGCATTAAAAAAACGACAATTTTTTTCGTAAAAAAACGATTTTTTTTTTCAAAATGGCGCCATTTTCTTAATTTTTGATATTTTTCAAAGATCGTAGTCCACTGTATAGAAAATATATTTAAGTTTAATAAACATTTTGAATTTTTTTGCTTCAGCTACTCAATCGAGCGGAATCATGCCAGCAGTTGAGGCACTTTTTTTTTTGGGACTTCCGCAGACAGCACATTACTCCGTTATTTTTCAATATTTTTGTAAATTTTTTTTTTTTTTAATATAGCTAAAAATATACTTTATTACGTCCATAGAACGTCGAAACATTCAATCTAGTACTTTCTTTTAAAAAAATTCACGAAAATCGCCTAATTTTTCATGCGTCACACTGGTATAGCCCCTTAAGCTACAGCTCCTGGCTTGAGGGAAGATTTTTTGTTTGTCAATCACTAACATTTGAGGGGGTAAGAGTTGAAAAAAAAATTCAAAATTTTTTTTGATGCACCCTAATGTATACTATGTATTATACTATATATACATATGTATATATTTTCTTTTAGTCACTGCACTTCTGTCAATGTCACAGCACTTTCAATAGTACATGTACAAGGTTTGTCGCGAAAGAAACAGAACTTTTTAAATATAACTGTTTCTGGCGCCACCTATTGGTGGGTATATGAAATAAAAAGTTTTATTTCTGTTGACATTTCGAAAAAACTTTAAGACAATTGGATAACTACAATCGATGTTATCGATCAAAAAGTGACAGCAGCTCTTGGTCATCGGTCGTAAAATGCAAAGAGCAAATATTAAATTTTGTTTTTAACTTGGGAAAACGTTTACTGAAACATTTCAAATGATGAAAAAAGGTTATGGTGATCAGTGCCTGTCGCGTAGTAATGTGCGTGAGTGGTTTAAGCGATTCCAAGAAGGTCGTGAGGACCTCTGTGACGAGCAGAAGAAGCCGAAAAAAAGTCGTCTTCAGAAGTCAAAAATAAAGACAATGCTGATTTGTTTTACGATTCCGAGGGTATTGTACACCGAGAGTTCGTGCCATCTGGCCAAACGATTAATGCTGTGTTTTACCTTGGTGCTATGAAGCGTCTTTTGTCACGCATTGACCACAATATCGTGAGGCAGGGTCCTGGCGCCTGTTGCACGATAATGCGTCGTGTCATCGGTCCACGCTTGTCACTGATTTTTTGACAAAAAACTCCATATTAACCATTAATCACTCACCTGGCACCCTGTAATTTTTACCTATTTGGAAAACTTCATTTGCCCATGAAGGGACACTGGGTTCAGGACATTTCAGCTATCCAAAAGACGACGACCGATATTCTCAGGATCATTCCGAAAAATTACCTTAAACACTCATTTTAAATGCTAATTGACCGGGCTTAACGCTGTATCGAAGCACGAAGAAACTACTTTGTATAAAAAAATATAACTTTTGAAAAATATTAATTTTTTGTTGGTTTATTTAACAGTCCAGTTTCTTTTGCGACAGACCTTGTATATGTATACATATATATTTATTTATTTTTTTGATGTTTTTTGTTTGGTCACTATACATTTGTAACAATATATTTGTATATGTACCATATATATGTTTGCGTTTTATATTTAGCTATCTCTTTTCACTTTCTGTTGTACCCTATTTTATTTAATTTTTTGTTTTTACTGAAACATTTGTTTTTTTTCCTTTTTATAAGTTAAAATCCCATAGTGCCTCGATGGACCATGTATTTTTCACACAATTCCAGAACACGTTTACTTTTCGTTTTATAACTAAATACCCAACAATTGTTTTACAATAGGAGTATGTGTAATTTTATTTTAATATAGCGAACTGCCGTGATAAAAAAGTCAAAAGCATAACGATGTATTTGAAATCTTTATCATATCGAAAAGGAGGAATGGGATACTTAGTCGGTCCCTTTTGGTTTGTACAGTGTGATATCCTCATGTGTTGTGTATAATTAAGATGTAGCGAATGTGGTGCTGAAGTAGCTTACGGTGAGGGGGACTGAGTCTCATTTAGCCAATTAGGTTAACAACGGAGGCCGGGTCAGCTGTTCCTCTCGCGAAACGAGGACAGTAATGTATATCCTAAGGTATGTATATTGCGCCATTATAGCCGAGTTAACAACAGCGCGCCAGTCGTTTCTTCTTATCGCTATGTGGCGCGAATTGGATATTCCAGGCAAAGCCAGGTTCTTCTCTACCAGGTCCTTTCAACGGAGTGGAGGTCTTCCTCTTCCTCTGCTTCCCCCGGCGGGTACTGCATCGAATACTTTTAGAGCTGGAGTGTTTTCATCCATTCGGACAACATGACAAAAATACTCTCGGTTTCGAGAGGACATGTTTACGTGCTTGTCTAAAATAAACTAATGGAGGACTGGTTGCATATAATTGATGAAGAAAACGAACTAACTTCACATCGTTGATGTTAGCAGATCCACATATGCGGCTGCGTTTTTCCTACGTTCAAGCATGGGCAACAAAGCTCATTGTTGTCACGTTGCTTCTCAGAAACGAGTTACTCCGTTAAAGCCGTTGTTGGTACCAGGGCCTTAGTTGATCTCTAAACTCAAATAGCCCAAAATTTTAAGAGAACAAATATAACGAGTGATAATTGATTCGTCAAAAGCTGAAGGCGTAAGTAGTGTTACGAACAGCTGGACCTGGATCTGGGAATCAAAAAGGTCGCAGAGAAATAAAATCCAAATTATTCTGAAGGGTTTAAATTAAGAGAATTTTCATTAAATTAAACAATTTGAAATAGTACATTAAAATGCAACTATGTAGGTGTATGTTTTGCTATTCGTCTGTCCAAGTTCATTCTTAGCTCACAATTTTTAGTTCGTTCTATTCTCACTCGCTGCCGAAGTGGTACATACTTCTACAAATATTTTTACGAACGATAGATCAAACGAATTCTTTATTCAACAAAATGTATTGAAGTGAAACAAGACGAATCGGAGTAAAAAACGATTGGAAATGGATTGATGCCTGTCATACGAAGCAGATCAATGTTGTGCCGAGTGTGATGTAAAAGGACATTTCACAAAAGAATATTAGAAAAGACCTTCATGCGCAGCATGCAAAAGCAATCAAAAATTATTTGACGGGTCACCGAGTGGGAAGATGGAAGTGTTCCATTTATTAAGCAGCTGTTCAAATAGCAGGCAATCCACGAAGAGAAGGCAGAAGGTGATGCTAGTGTAAAAATGTAAGCGCTGGCACCTGAATTTCTGTCTGGTAATGAAAACAAAACGCCGGCGAAAATAGATGGAATTTATTTCTGTAGCTGCTACCTCTCCCCGAATGCTCTGTATGGAAATTACGAAAAAATCCTGAACGAACTAGTACCCGACATTCTTACTACCATACCAATTTGGCGGTTTCAATGCATGGGCATTGTAATGAGGTAGTAGCTACATACAGAGGAATGCCACGCAAGCCACCAACAATTTTTGAAGTTTACGGAGATGATGCTGCATCAGTTCGTGGAGCACAACAATAGTTCGCTCGCTTCCATTCTGGAAATTTCGAAATTTCGATTTACACTGATGGAATAACGCCTCTAGCGGAAAAATGGTAAAAAGCTGTCGATCAAAATAGTACAAATTTAATTACTTATTTATTAGTATATAAAAAATAAGTTGAAGTTTAATTAGACATACTTAAATACTTTTTCGACTACCCAATTATAAAAAATAGAAAATTCAACTCAATATAATTTTACATTTAAATAATTTATTAAAAGACTCCGACCATCCATTTAGGATTAATTTTTGCAATATTTATTTTACAACAGACTTCAAATATTTAAAAATGAATAATTTTACTGTTTCTGTCATGTTCTGTAGAAGTTGTAGTTTGTAGTCCCCAATACTGCATACTGACTTTTATAACGTCTCTCAAATTCCATTATATATCGATGGAATAGTTCACCTTGTTCTGCTGAAAAGCTGCTATATTATCTTTAAATTAACTTAAATAGGAACGTAGTATTATACATCAGCTAATAGATAAATTCTTAATCATATCCGACATCAGCTCATCATAATTCTCAGCATCATGGTCTCCAAGACTTTGTTTTGCTAAACCATATTATTTATTTGAAAAGCCACAAACAATGCAGTTTTAAATTTCGCTTCGAAAGATTTAGAAAACATGTTTCATCTATTTGAAAGATGTTCGCGTAGTTCCCTCCAAATTCTCGCCACCATTTACTAAAATGACAAAAATAATTGTACGTGATGGAAAGTTTTTGAACTCGAATTCCTAATCAGTATACCTCAAATACGCCACAAATTTAGTATTCAGATTTGTTGAGTAGTGTAGTTATTATAAATAGAGGATATATCGAGCCCTAACCGCCAAAAAGACGTAAGCACCATGATTATCGATTTTTGTTTTTTTAATAAAAATCGATAGTTTTCGATCATTCGCATCATCTCACAAAATACCATAGCTATAAAATGAACCGTTATGATTTTACAGCTAAAACAATTTAGACATATGTACATATTTCGTTTGTTTACATATTTTGTTACAACGAAGTGGTGCTTACGTCTTTTTTCGATTCAACATATTAGTTTTGATTAGCGGCAAAATCGCAAAATATTTTACTTTTTATCCGTGATTGTGCTATATGGAATTGTGTCAACAAGTGGTAAGTGCACTGGGTTGTTTTTGTAAATATATTTCGATAAATTTCATTTTATATTTTGGCTTTGTAAAACTTTGTTTCAGATTGCATTCAAAAATGGTCTTGTTCCATACAGCGATACTGATTCAAATCATTCTTCTGAGCAAAAAACTTATTCACAAACAGAATCTGAAAATGATATTGAAGAAGAGACATGTGTGGGCAAAAGAGGTTACAGAAACAAAAGAATATTACCTAAGAGATTACAAAAAAATAAAAAACAACGTGATACTAGTGTTCAGCCGAATCCTTGTATAAATAAAAAGTGTGGAAATCTTTGTGATGAAAAGTTCACCGAGTCAGATCGATTAGCAATAAATGAACATTTTTGGGGCTTCGGCAACAAAATTAGACAAAAAGACTGGCTCCTTTCGTGTATAACACGGTTATCCGTCCGAAGACGAAGAGGTGATAGTAACAGAAGGCAATATACATATAATTATGCCATTAATTATAATGATAATACTATTAAAGTGTGCTAACAGTTTTTGCTGAAAACGCTTCACATATCGGAAAAAAAGTTAAGACTGGCTAGAAACAATGCGAGTGGTTTGAAAAGTTTTAGTGAGGAAAAAAAAAAATCTACGTCTCATAATAAGTCTGACGAGTCCAAGGTTGCACTTTTAAAATCATTTATTGAACAATTGCCAGCAGTTCCCTCGCATTATTGTCGTAATAAAAGTAACAAGCTGTTTCCCTCAAGAATTTCGCAATATAAAAGGATTATATGATTGCTATACCAAGCATTTAATCAGGAGTCGTTACTGTTATCCTTAAGAGTCTTCCGAAATGTTTTTACAAATAGTTTTCATATCGGTTTTCACTTGCCTAAAAAAGACAAATGCGTAACTTGTGAAAATTACAAAAACCTGAACAGCGAAACACAAAACCATTCAAAGCAAACTGAAGAATACCAAACACACATAAGAAACAAAGATAAGTGTAAAGAAATCTTTTTAGAGGATCAAAAACAAAGTAAAGCCAATTCGTCCTTCCTATGTGCTAGCTTTGATCTCCAAAAGGTTTTAAATGCACCCCATGGAAAAAGCATAACCTTATTTTATTCTCGAAAGTATGCATACTATAATGAAAGTGTGTATGAAAATGGCACCAGAAATGGTTATTGTTTTTTGTGGGAAGAAGCTGACGAAAAAAGAGGACCTAATGAAATTTCCACTGTGGTCTTTGAGTATTTGAAAATTGTCGACGAAAGAAGAACTCACTCTTCAGTAAGTTTTTACTGTGACAGCTGTGCTGGCCAAAATCGGAATAAAGCTATGCTTTCCACATTAGTATTTTTCTTACAATTTCGAATTTTATACACAACATAAAAATTACGTATTTGTTACCTGGGCATACTAGTTGCCAGTTGACTCTATACACAGCACTATTGAGGCATTTACTCGCGATAAAACTATTTGGGCCCCTAGTGAATGGAATACCATGATTTCAAACGCAAGAACTAATCCCGAAAATTATAAATGCGTTATAATGAATAATTCTGATTTCAAGGATTGGAAATCATTTTCTCAAACTATGTTTCCCACTTCAATTAAAATCTCTTTTCCAAAATTACGTTCTGCTTCGTTAGAAAAAAACAATCCTATCATGAAACTTAAGTACGGATATTTTGACGATTCCAAACTTGAAGAATACGATCTTAACTCCATTGCAACATCAAGACGAAATAATTCTTTAATAGAAAATGGACCTCTACGTTTATATGATAATTTATTAAAAATTTCTTCAAAAAAATACAAAGATCTAAAAACACTAGGGGAAGGTGGGGAATGTTGGGCATAGTTTTGATTTCGGTTAAAAAGTCACATAAAAGTTATTTTTTGTGAAAATTCCAAAGCATGGATTTGTAGTGCGAGTCGTAACCTTCCTTTTGATAACATTGGTTTGATAAAATTCTACAAAAATTTAAAAGTTATAGCCATTGGCGCAAAAAACCTGATTTTGCGATTTTGAAAAAAGGTGGGGAATGTCGGGCCAGGTCTGTAAATCGATTAAAACATGATTGTTACCGATGAAAAACGTTTATTTATCAATGGAAATGAAAAAGAGATTCATAAATAATAAGAAAAATAGGAATTGGCGAAAAAAATTATTCCGACTCGCAGTGGATGCAGGTGTAAGTGTTCGGGTTCGGTCCGGCACATTTCAAGTGAACCCCTCGATCACAAACGATGCAATGGGCCGTGTTTTGACGATTCTCGTGCTTCAGCATCTTTTTCTTGCAAATCGTGCAAAAATCGAAGTCCTCTTCCATGTCGGTTTCGGTCGGAGACGGGCTTCTCTTCCGTGGCGTCTTCGATTTGCCACGGCCTTTTTGCTTCTTGGCTGCTGGTTCATCGGCTGCCTTCGTCAATTTTTGCCGCTTTTTTTCGGCCTTGTCACGCAGATCTGCGACAACCTCAGGCGATGTCAAAATCGTTGACTCCATGGTCTTGCTGCCACATTTTGATTTCAGCGCAGGTGTGCCCAATTTCAACGGGCCAACCGATTTCAATGCATCACGGAGCTGTGGAGCCGAAACAAGAGACAACGACGATGATGCAGCACCACTTGTTGAAGCTGGGGCACTTGTCGATGCCTCCGACGTTGACACCTCCTCATTCGCAGCAGTCACAATGGCATCACCAGAGGCAAGAACTCGACGTTGATTGTCGGCGTCTTTCTCTTCGTCACCGAACAAATTTTCGCCACTCAGTTCCGAAGCGACAAAGTCAACTTCAGTGAAAATTTGCGGGTTGAGCGGGTAGATGCCAGTTGTTCGGAAGCCGGATTTGATGGTTTTCGGCGTTAACATAACATCGAGGCACTGATCGACAAGGAGCGGCAAAAATTATTTATTATTCGATGAAAGAAAAAGAAAGAAACCAGCAGAACTCACTGTTTTTGTGCCCATCGTCGTGCTTTAAGCCAGCAAATTCTTCATTACATCGGCATTGGCAGTAGTAACGTCGATGCTCGCACCATCAAATGCTGCAATATAACGCATCAGGTTGGTCCTCGGAATTTTGTGTGCCGTCGCAGATTGTCGAACGCTGTTGTGATGTATTTTCACCGACTTGATCGCCTCCAAAATGTTGTCGAAATCAACAATTTTCTCTTGTTTGCGATAGTACCGCGGCATAATGACTAAAACAAATTTTTCGGAGCACGAAACTATCAGGAAATGTTGAAAAACTATTGTGTTGTTGAAATTCTGCACGAAAAATCACTTATACACGTCAAATATATGAAGTTAGCATGTCAAATGTTAAAAACTATGTGGCCCGACATTCCCCGTAATAATTGGCTCGAGATTCCCCAAACGCTCATATTTGCAAAATGGCGGTGGATAATGAACACAATGTAAATTCCTGCAAAATTTCTTTTGTGTGTCGAAGGCTAAAGGCTCAACTAATATTATAAACATATTTACCTGGATGAATTTATTGGAAAATGTGAAAAAAATCAACTGTACACAGAGTTGAAAAAAAACTTTCGGAGTGTCGAATTTCTTTTTGTTGTCGCAGAGAGGTTATAACACGTGTTCACAGCTCGCGTGCTATATAGAAACTGAGATTAGTATGAGACGAGCCGATGACAGTTGGTTGCAGCTGTCAACCTATACTAGGGAAAAAAATATCGCGCTGGCCCGGGACTCCCTACCTGCCCAACATTTTTAAATTTAAAATACGATGAAACTATTAAAGATGTTCTACCTGAAACTGATCAAGAAGACAATTAGTATTTTCCAGAAAGCCAATTATTTTTAAAACTATTCAATTAAAGTTTAAAAACTATTATTATTTATATAAGTTTGCAGTTAAAATTAATTCTGTACTCTAAAGTATTTTTCATATTAATTTTATTTTTTATAGACACTAATGAATTTAAGGTTAATTTTTGTACACGAAAAAATTTGAAAAATTAAAAAATTAAAAACAGAACAAAGTTTTTTTACTAATATCATTGGGCGTAACCGCCAAAACATAAATTAGTAGCTATCCAGCATGACAGCAAAAAAGACGTAAGCGACATTAATACCCGTTATCTTGGAAATATATGAAAAAAATAAATACAATGTATAGTTAAGAAGTAGCAGTGCATACATACTCAATTCCACTACACTACTTCTTCCTGAACCAAAGATTTAAAAAAACTCTTCCCCTGTATAATTTGTTTTTTGGCGCTTACGTCTTTTTGGCGGTTAGGGCTCGATATGTAAGCTCACCTTCCAAAATGCAAGTGTTATGGAGCACATTTCTTGCCCTGATTTTAAGTAGATAGAAGTAATATTGATAAGCATCACAAATCCTTAATCTTTAACTCTAATCATATTGTTATACTCTTGCAATATGTTGCTACAGAGTATAACAGTTTTGCTCTCCTAACTGAAACTGATGAAATAAAGAAATTAAACTTTGCAGTGTGTTTTACGTATACCATCTCAAGTTTAAAAAGTGTCAAAATCGAACCAAAACTGGTCAAGCCCCCAGTAACCGAATATGGGGACCCTGGTGTCTGGTATTAACAAAAATGGATTGAATAGGGTGATCGAAATATTTTCGAACTTCCGGTTTACTTTACACCGCATACATCGGACAATATGTGAGCTATTTGAATATAATTTTTTTATATGGTAATAATGATGAATCTGTGCCTAAATG
Source organism: Bactrocera neohumeralis (assembly GCF_024586455.1). Classification (NCBI taxonomy): domain Eukaryota; kingdom Metazoa; phylum Arthropoda; class Insecta; order Diptera; family Tephritidae; genus Bactrocera; species Bactrocera neohumeralis. The sequence goes on from NW_026089622.1 coordinate 20,265,028, forward strand.
ATTGAAATCGGGTAAAACCTTGTCCTAGCAGCGAAAAACTCTTATCAGAATTTTGAAACATCCGGTTTACTTTGCTCCGTATGCTATATATTGTACTTTTCTCTATTAATAGCGTGTTGAATTGCCGAAAATAGATAAAATCTGGTCAATCCTACTGCTATCCTATACCGAACATCTCGTTCAGATAGCGATAAAATTTTTTGAATATATGTTCTCAATTAGACGACAAGAGAACCTCCACAGATTCAGTCAAAATACCGATGCAGAACGTTCCTTCTGCAGGTCTGTGAGGAGGCATTTTGAACCGACACGAGCAAGCGAAGATGTGCGATGGGGCACTCTCGCAGATCCAAACGTAAGCTAGAGTAGCCGAAGTTAACGGCTTATTACGTAGACGTATTGTTCCGCAAGCCCAGAATGGCGTGGTTCCGAGGAAGCGGGTTAAACAAGCAGAGAATCGAAAATCTTTGCATTAAGTTAAATATATTTAAATGGGACACTGCACTATGCTACAAAAAAGGCTTCCAATTTGAGTGAAAATGAAAAGTTTTTATAATAAACAGTAAGCAACACATTTTGTACTTACATATATTAGCTAGTAATTCCTCGTAAATTTTAAAACCCTCGCCCAACTTCAAGGGTGTTTTGTGAAATGGCTCCGCGCGGAAAACAAACAAATTTCGAAGAGTGGCAAGAAATTGTGAAACTTCATTCTGAAGGGCAAAAAAAACTGGAAAACCTCAATCCACAGTGCAGAAATTGTGACGCAATATATATCAAGGAGTTTCGCATTGCCAACAAAAGTGAGGAAGGTCAAGGAAAGAAGCTTAATTCGCATAATGGGCGCCGAACATTGAAAGAAGTGAAATTTAATCCTATTGTTAGCGCTCCAGAATTATAACTTTTTGCCGAAAAACATTTTGGAAAAGCAGTGTGCTTCGTACTGTGTTACGTTCTAATGATTTTCACGGTCGAATTAAGAGGATTCCGTAGAAAAATTTAAAGATAACTAATATGAAATATTTGGTGTTATAGGTTTTATTTACTGATGAAATTAAATTTAACTTACAAGGTTCTGATGGCAAGGGCCATCGCGGATGAAGTAAACCGAACACAGAATTTGAACGTAAATATACACGTGCCACAGTAAAGCACGGTGGTGGTTCTGAGATGGTTTGGGGATGTATGTTCAGTGCAGGTGTGGGAAACCTAACGGGACCACAATCACATGCATACTTCCGAACTTGAGAAGATGTGGTTAATCCATAGTTGTCCTAAATTATTGCAACCACCTCCACAATCACCAGACTTAAATGTCATTGAGCATGTATACGAATAATTGGCTAAACGTGTATGCAACCGATTTAGGTCAATCAATGACCTGAAAACTGCAGTAATGGCAGAGTGGCTAAAAATCAGACTTTTGTAAAAAATTAAGTTATGCTACTAAATATTAATTAAAAGAAAATAATGATAATGATGCATTTGACATCAAACAGTACGTATGTATGTTTTTTTTTGCTTATTTGCCATGAAGTTGGACGATGGTTACCAAGTTAACGAGAAATTAGTAGTTAATATTGGGTAGTGGCCAAATGAGTAGCGACGTCGCATCACATCTGCATCAATTCACCACTCCGAATCATCCATGCACCTCATCACGCGAGAGAACACCACACATTAACACACATACACGCACATGCACCCAAACGTGATGACATTCTTTATTCTAAGTAGAACAAAAGGAAAAGAGAAAGGATCTCGCGCACCTTTTGTCGATACGACGTCGAGTAACCAGCATCTTCGCTTTCCGCATCATCGCTTTCCGCATCATCGCGGTTCCGATCCGCTTATCCGTCTGTGTATATACATATATATATATATTTAACGTTTCTAAAATCGGCTATTTTCCATTTACAATATAATTTCATTTGATCATTTTTATATACATAATATATATATTTAAAGTTTTAAGTCACCAACTAATTTTGTAACAATTTTTGAAGTGAGTTTCGCAACAAATAAAAGGTTTTATAACGATTTTCGGAATTGGTGCATTTTGGTTTTTTTAGAGGAAAGTGAGAGTGGCCTAAAGGGTGAGTTTAGTATACATGGTCCTTCGAGCCATAAAGAAAGGCACTGTGGCTAAATAAAGTCAATAAAATTAAGATTTGAAAACAGAAATTAATAAAAATTTTAACGTGTGAAAAAGTGCAGCTATAAAAACCGAAAAGGTAATAAATAACAAGTCAAAAAAACCAATTAAAAAAGCAAACAACAAAGAACATATGTACCAAAAACCGGTTTTGGCTAGCAGCAAGTGCAGTGACCAAACGAAAGAAAATATAGTATTATACATACATATACACATATATACAATATACTGTGCTACAAAAGTGCAGTGCAAAAAGCATAAAAATACGTATATTTAATTGAAAAAAAATAAAAAAATCACAAACATAAATTACTACATCTAGGCCAACACATATAAAAGAAAACAAATATAATAAAAATGTACGGATAATTTTCTTTTGTGAAAACATAAATAAATAAAATAAAGAAACAAAATTTTACAAAAATTTTTAAGAGTTGTCCAGTGAAAGTAGTTAACATACATAAAACAACAAAAATATAAAAACAAAAAAAAAACAAAACAAGAAGAATACAGGAAAAAAAAAAATAATAATAATAAATATAAATATTAAAATTTCATAAAAATTTATGTTTTCGGGCGCGCTTTAACCATAAAAATACCAAAAAGTTAAACATTAATCGGGCGCGCTCTAACCATAAAAATACCAAAAATTAACAAATAAATCGAGCGCGATATATGTAATTAGAAACGTACAGTACTAATACATATGTACATACATACTCTACAAAGGAGGAAACGGGAGCAAGAGGACACTAAACAAAAGAGGAAATTAGGAAAGGAACATTAAACACAGGAAAAAAAAGGACTAAACACAGGAGGAAACAGAAACGAAAGCGGATAATATCCCCAACATTATATAAATATATGTACTTTTTTCTCCCAAAACTCCCTTGAGGCGAGACAAAGTAAGTCATTTCCATTTTTTATGAACATATGTAAATATGTATGATATCATACGGTTTTATCAAATATAAAACCTATGTATATAATCCGTCTGATCAATTTCTAAACTGGAACAAAATACAGTTAAAAAAACATAATATCCATATATTTTTATAAATACAAAAGGAAATCATTTACTACCTTCTAAGCTTACCCTTGTATATACAAACACACCCACTACAACAGAGAACAAACAAATTATATTCAAGTATTTACTTGCCAGCAATACCCCTTCTGTTTCTTCAAACAGTAAGCAGGATTGCATAAAATAGGTAAGCAAAAGGCATAAAAAGCAAAATTTCCAATGCGAGAATAAATACAAACATACATATTTACATATGCACTCACCCAAATCTTACTTATAAAATACATACATACATACAAACATTCAAATATTAATATATTGAAGCATATACTTGCTAATCCGCAAGTGCTAATGACCTGCAAATTGTGCATTTTCTTTTCTCTTTAAATTCTGATCGCGCAAATATGTATAAGTACATATGTATGTATATGCTATACATACTGTATACATATATTCGGTATTCCTTTTGCATACGCTACATACCCTGATTTAGGGGGTATATCCAAAACATAAAAGCTATAATAAATCTTAAATTATTAGAAGCTGCGATAATAGCTTAATTATAAACAATAAGCGGTGCGGAATTTTAACAAAAAAATAAATAAATAATAAAATTTTATTCACGATAAATATATTAGTGCATACTTATATAGCACATACTCTAAGCCCGTATAGGCTAATATTATTTAACAATACCTCCTTGTTCTTTGTATTACAAAAACAAGCAGGATTAAATACCAACCATTGTAGCATATCATATGCACATAAATAAGCACATAGCGTGCACATATACATATGTTGAAAGGTTATTGACGTCGTATACCGCCTTTACGAGTACTTATATACAAGGACATGTGGATAAATCCGTAATAGAAAATAAATAAAAATAAATATAAAATCGCAACTACTTAAATACAATAGTGCGGTTAACAAAAACTGTTAACGCGTATCTTAGTACATTTACGGGAATAACAACTAAACAAAGCACACCTGCAGAAGCTACACGCTCTAAGCACGGTACAAAGCAAAAGAGATCAAAAGATCATATAATATCGAAATTTATCACTGAAAGTGATAGCTTTATAAGATATTGCACACGGTTCCAAGCTTCCCCTATTACTGATATCACGGAATCAGTTTTAAATATAAAATTAGAAAGTGTTAACAATTTATGGGCACGCCTTCTGGCAGCGTACGATACAGTACTAGATACTGACGACGCGGAACTCCCAGAAAACACAAAAGCTTCGGCAACTGCCAAGTGTGATAACTGCCGTGATCAGTACGAGTTAACAAAGGGAATGATAACTGAACAAATAAGTTTAGTAAGGCCAAGTAGAGCCACTACTCCCCCTCCCAGAGTGGTTACAACACAAAAAGAAGACCTAGATAAAGGCATGTAGCTAAAAGTACCAGCTTGTGATACTGAAGTTTTCAATGGATGTTATGACCAGAGGCCGCCCTTCCGGGACATGTTCACTGCCGTTTATATAAACCATCCTAAACTTTCACAAGCACAAAAGCTATACCATCTCAGGTATAAAACAAAAGGGAAAGCAGGCAGTATCGTCAAGCAATTCGCTTTAAATTACGAAAATTTTATACTGGCTTGGGAAGCACTTGTCGAAAGGTACGAAAATGAAAGGGTTATGATAGAAAACCAAATAAAAACTTTATTACATTTGCCAAAAATACAACAAGAAACTAGCCAGGAATTTCAAAACTTACACTCCACAGTGACCATTTGTTTATCAGTGTTAAAAACACAAAATATCTCTACAGAATCGTGGGACCCTATGATAGTAACCATTTGCGCAGAAACACTGCCTGATGCTGCGTTACTACGATGGGAACAATCTCTAGTGGAAAGAAAAATAATGCCCACCTGGCAACAGATGAAAACATTCCTCACTGCTCAATACGAGATAGATGAGCGAATAGACAAAAAAACTATAAAGCCAAAAAGTCATCACAATGACTCAAGTAAAAACCAAGCCACTAATAACATACAATATAATAGAAAAGTCACACATTCGTGTCAAATCAAAGTAGTCAATGGCAATCATTGTGTGAACTCTGTAAGGGAGGTCATAAATTAAGATCTTGCGAGAGATTCAAAAAATTATCCGTTTCAGATAAAAACAATCTGGTCCGTCAACACAAACTTTGCATAAACTGTCTGTCAAATTCTCATATGACAAAAGACTGTGAAAGCAAATTCAATTGTGTATACTGTCAACGAAGACATCACTCAATGCTTCATGTTACCAGTTTTCAAAATGTGAAGAAAAACCCTTTTAAAAAAACCACGGGGTTAGTCGCTACAACTACATCAAGTAATCCCGAAACCCCAAATCCTGAAAAAAGGGAAGAACAACCATGTTGCTCTAAAGCAGCAAAAATTCAAGCGCTTCATTCACAAAAAAGAAAGCAAAATTCTTTTACCCACTGCGGTCATCACCAGTGAACATAAAGGTGATTTTTTCAAACTAAGAGCGTTAATAGATCAAGGCTCTCAAAGATCCTTTATATCATCAAAGGTTCAAAATCGGCTTAAATTGCCAATAAAACATTCCAATTTTTCAATTTCGGGAATGGGCGGAAGAATTATTCAAAATTCTAATAAAATATACCCAATCACCATAGTTTCTCCAAATGCGGATATACGAATAGATGCACAAGCCATCGTTCTACCGCAACTTACAAATTTGCTTCCAAGCTATGAAGTAAATAAAATACACTGGGAAAAATGCTCACATCTAAAATTTGCAGATCCCAACTGTCATACCCCATCACAAATCGACATATTATTAGGCAGTGACTTAATACCTCAAATAATTCTTGAAGGTATAGAGAAAATCTCCAATAAATTGTTAGCCCAAAATACAATTTTGGATGGATTATAAGTGGCCAAGTCACGGAAAAAATTAATTCTTTCACAACACAAGTGGAAGATATCACAAACGAATACTTAAATAATGAACTTAAAAAATTCTGGGAAGTGGAAGAAGTACCCCAGATTACCAAACTTTCAGAAGAAGGCCAGGCATGCGAAGCCTATTACCAGTCCACAACAACAAGAAACGAATATGGTCGTTATGTTGTGCGACTGCATTCAAATCCACCTTTCCAAAAACTATAGCTCTAGGCCACTCTAGAATCTCAGCAGTCCAGCAATTCCTAAGCATGGAAAAAAGCCTGACGAAGAAAAATGAGCTAAGATCAGCATTTGATAATGTGATGGAGGAATATCTTGACCTCAATCATATGGAAGAAACTGTACCATATGAGAAAATATCCAAAGGTGGATATTTATCTTTTTACCTTCCACATCATGGGGAAATAAGACCTGATAAAATCACAACGAAAGTAGGAGTGGTGCTCAGTGCCTCAAAGTGTACGAGCTCAGGCAAATCACTCAATGATGTATTATACACAGGGCCAACATTAAAACCTGATCTCATGTTGCTAATACTAAATTGGCGCATGTTTAAATACGTTTTTAACGGGGATGTTGAGAAAATGTATAGGCAAATTCTGGTGCATGAAGATGACCAAGATTTCCAACGCATAGTCTTCCGCAATTCAATTAATAGTCCAATTAGCGACTACAAATTTAAAACAGTTACCTTTGGCATCAACTGCTCACCCTATTTAGCCATTAGGACATTACATGAAGTTGCAAAAACTTGTGAAACAAATTTACCTTTAGCAACTTCTTTGTTGCAAACTCAAACATATGTGGATGACATTTTATCAGGTAGCCACAGTATACAAAGAGCGTACGAATCATTATTTCAAGTGATCAAAGCACTAAATTCAGCAGGTTTTCCCCTAAAGAAAATAACATCAAATCATCCCGAAATTAAAAAAACATAAAAAAGGAAGATTTATTATATACAAATTTCCTTAAATTTGAAACGGCCAGTACAACAACAACCCTAGGGATTTAATGGAATGGCTCAGCAAAATGGCAACATGTTGCAAGTGCTGATAACCCAGCGGATCTGGGGACAAGAGGTTGCAAACCACTTTACTTCACCAGCACTACACTCTGGTGGAACGGTCCCACATGGCTAACAGAACCACAAGAATTCTGGCCAAAGTCTCCTGCTCGGAATATCATACCTCCGGAAAGTCGGAAAATAGAAAATTTTCATATCACTCCAGAAGAGGATGATATTCTCCAAAACTTTTCATCATTTCCTCGAGCACTAAGGGTAGTCGCTTATATGCACAAATTCATCCATAAACTTAAACAAGGTTCGAAAAGAATATCAAACGATTCTTACATACAACTAACATATTCCGACTTGCAACATGCCAAGGTCAGTCTAATTTTGTATACACAAACTCGCTATTTTAGCAAAGAGAAATCAAAGTTGCTTGAAGAGCGGCCTCTCGAAAAGGGAACCTCACTTCTCGTGTTAAACACATTCATGGACGCTAAGGGATTACTACGGGCAAATGGAAGACTAGCCAACTCCAGCCTTAGTTACAATGAACGACATCCCATCATTATCCCAGAGAAATCCCGTTTTACCCACTTATGTCTAATATATCTCCACCAGCTTACACTGCGACTAAAGCCACAAATTAAAACAACCATTTTCATGCGTAAACAGTATACTATGTACAAGCACAAGATGCGTACGCAGATCATGGCAGCCCTACAACCTGAACGCTGCAACTATGCTTTACCCTTTACCATCACTGGGGTTGATTTTGCTGGACCTTTCCAGATAAAGGCCTCGATGCTAAGGTCTTTCTCATTTAGAAAAGGGTATGTGGCTGTCTTTGTATGTTTTACAACAAAGGCAGTACACCTCGAGCTATGTTCGGATCTTACTACTGCGGCTTTTCTTGCAGCATTTGCCCTCCTTGTTGGACGATGCGGATTTCCTTTAAAAATTATGAGCGACAATGGAAAAAACTTTGTCGGAGCTCAAAGAGCCATGGAAAAGGAGTTTTTAGAATTCATGAAAGAAGTATCCCCCGAAATTGTCAAAAAATATGCACCCCAAGGGATCGATTGGAAATTCATACCCCCATATTCTCCTCACATGGGCGGACTCTGGGAATCAGCAGTAAAGAGCTTTAAGTCCCATTTAAAAAAAACGGCTGGTAATCATAAATTCAATTATGAGGAGTTGACTACATTACTCGCTCGTATCGAAGCCGTACTAAACTCTAGACCTATCTCACCACTCTCGCAAGATCCTTCCGACTTCACAGCCTTAACCCCAGGGCATTTTCTAAAAGGGGCACCCATTCTGGCCATACCTGAGCCAGGCGTGGAGTCCCTATCCTTATTAAGGATATCCGATGGAAGGAAGACCACATAAAGGACCTTCAAAAGAGATATCGGTGGAAAACTCAAGAAAAGGCACCAAAGCTTGGAGACTGCGTCCTTACGGAATGGCGACTCGACCGCATAAAACAACTTCATTACGGTTCCGACGGTCACGTTCGAGTAGTTGATCTCCGCACTCAAACCGGAACGCTAACCAGACCGCTCATCAAATTATGCTTTCTACCAACCGCCGAAGATAAAGAAACGTAAAGCCGATACCGCAATGTTAATAAATCAATAAATCGATAAAACATATAAACCGCTTACCAAATCGAAACCTCGAATAACATGAACGACACAAAAGACTTAACATAAATGTCTGATAAAAAAATGACATCTTATTCATGCCACATATCGTGGCACAAAAGTCCATATTATTGTAAATTTCACAATATATTACTAATATAATCATTTCTCTCACAGAGCAATATGGACGTAGATATGGCATCATCGTCACCGCCAACCATGCGTTCGGCAGTTTCCGCCCCTCGCTCTGAAGCTGCCCCAATAGCAGCACCCCGGACCAACACTGCACCGGCAGCGCCTCGAACAACGCCAGGCTCCACCGCGACAACGGCTCCGCGTCAAAGCACGCCTGCATTACCAGCGAATCTGCAACGAATTCGTTGTCCACTCTGCCGGCGCCCGCATCGGCTATCGCACTGCGGTATCTTCAAAGGCATGCCGCCGATGCAACGCCAGCAGGTGGCACAGGCGCACGGGTATTGCCTGAATTGTCTGGCAACTTCCCACGCAACTCAGGAGTGCCCATCACATAATCGTTGCCAAATCTGTGTGCTACGCTACAACGGCTTCAAGGCTAAGTACTCGCCTAGGGGGGCCGGGATGGCTAAATGAGTAGCGACGTCGTATTACATCTGCATCAATTCACCACACCGAATCAACCATGCACCTCATCACACGAGAGAACACCACACATTAACACACATACACGCACATGCACCCAAACGTGATGACATTCTTTATTCTAAGTAGAACAAAAGGAAAAGAGAAAGGATCTCGCGCACCTTTTGTCGATACGACGTCGAGTAACCAGCATCTTCGCTTTCCGCATCATCGCTTTCCGCATCATCGCGCTTATCCGTCTGTGTATATACATATATATATATATTTAACGTTTCTAAAATCGGCTATTTTCCATTTACAATATAATTTCATTTGATCATTTTTATATACCTAATATATATATTTAAAGTTTTAAATCACCAACTAATTTTGTAACAATTTTTGAAGTGAATTTGGCACAAATAAAAGGTTTTATAACGATTTTCGGAATTGGTGCATTTTGGTTTTTTTAGAGGAAAGTGAGAGTGGCCTAAAGGGTGAGTTTAGTATACGGGTAGTCTTTTCGTACTTCAACTTACTTTTTTATATATTTATACTAATATATAAATAAACAAATACCATTTTGATAGACAACTTTTTGAAATTTCTCCGCTAGAGAAAAATTCTATCAGTATAAATCGAAATATCGAAATTTCCAGAACGGAAGCGAGTCAACCATTGTTGTGCTAAACGAATTGATACAGCATCGTCTCCGTAAACTTCAAAAATTTCATTGGTGGCTTGTGTGGCTTCCTCCCTTTTTTATACAAAAATTTCAGAATGTAGCGAATTTCTTCATTATTTTATCTCATTTGTGTACAGCTGTAACTTTTTTTCAAATTCCCCGAATTAATTTTTTTTTACAAATCGATGCTCGTCTCCTTGGTTCAGTATAGCAAAAATAATTTTCTAACATATAATATGTACATATTTACATACGTACATACGTACAAGGTGCATTCCAAAGTAAACAGGACTTTTTGAATCTAGCGCCCCCTGGTGGCACCATCTACATATATGTCGACTGCTGAGTTAGAATCTGCTATCAATTGTCCAGCGAGAATTTCATAACATTTCACTGATTTGAAGTGAAGCTTTTGCTTTTTAAGTGTCAGTATGTTTGTGTTATCGATGTGAAAATGAGCTTCGAACAAAGAGCCAACATTATATTTTGTTTCAAAATAGGGAAAACTTTTACCGAAACGTTTCAATTGATGAAACAAGTTTATGGCGATGATTGCTTATCCCGTCGCAGAATGCACGAGTGGTTTCAACGTTTTCAAAGTGGTCGTAAGGACATAAATAACATGTGGGCCAATCAAAATCCGTGATCACCAGAAATTCCATCGAAACTGTGCGAAATAATCATTGAAATTCCAGGAAATGGAATTGAATATCGCACAAACATCGATTTACATTTGGGCTTATGAAAGGTGTGTGCACGGTTTGGTTCCGCACAAATTGACTGACAACAAAAAATTGCTCAGAATCCAACATTCGAAGGGCATCTTGTGACCGATTATTTGACCAAAAATCACATTTTAACTGTTAACCACTCCCCGTATTCACCTGATATGGAACCGTGCGACTTCTTCCTGTTCGGAAAAACGCATTTGCTCATGAAAGGAAAGCGTTATGCAGACATAGAGGCCATTTAAAAGACTTGCACCCGCATACTGGCGGCCATACCGGCCAACGAGCTAAAACACTCGTTCGACATGCCTTTGGAACGTGCAAAAAGCTCTATTGAAGCAGAGGGAGACTATTTTGAATAAAATAAATTGATTTTGCAGAAAAAATCATTTGTTTTGTTTTTTTCTTTCAAAGTCCTGTTTACTTTGGAACGGACCTTGTATGTAAAATTAAATTGATGGTAATAACAAGAAAATTGTATAAAGGTTGGCAACATAAATTAATAATAATATTTTAAAGGTTGTCATTGTTGTTAAGATATTTTTGTCATTGTATTGAAATACTTTGATGATTGTAATCACGATCGATAGATCAAAAACAAAAAAAATATCAAATGTGTTTTCATTCATAATGTCAAAATCAGATTTTTGTTTTGCTTGGACGATACAAAAATCCACATATTTTTAAAACATTCCAGCCAATAAAAATATGTTTTGAGTGATAGCTGAATACGAGTAGATTGTAAACACCACAAAATCATTAATTTGTAAACATCTAATTCATGAGAAAAAGGAGTTTTCGACATTATGGCTTAAAAATCTTTGAAGCAGGCGTGTATATAATTTGAACGTTAATTTTATTTTATGTTAATGTTATTTTTTCTGCGTAGTTTTCAGCGAAGAGGTCTTTGGGTGGCAGATTTAGTGCCAGTTCATGAGCCGGCGTTGGAGAATTTGGCCCAAAAACTGTCGTCAAAACAGGACCTTAAATAATGAGTTGTCAAAGTCTTGCGGTATTTTTATTGAATTTTTTTTTTTTATTGAAATTGAAATTAATTTTTGATGACTCATGCCCAGCTCTTGACCGATGCTACGGCTGCTACTATGGCGGTCTCTTTCGACCAATTCAGCGATTTTATCGCAAGTTTCGACGACAGGCCTTCCGGAGCGTGGCGCATATTCGACCACCTCTACACAAGATCGAAAACGTTGAAACCATCGTTGTGCGGTGGAAATGGAAACTGTATCGGGTCCATAAACTGCACAAATTTTATTGGCGGCTTGAGAAGCATTTTTGCCTTTATCGTAGTAGTACTGTAAAATATGCCGTATTTTCTCTTTGTTTTGCTCCATGTTTGCGACGAAAAGAAACGACAATCAATCAAACACGTGTTAGCGCGTGAAATGAGCTTTCCAAAAAGGTATAGCATGACCAGATGCGACGATTAAACTAGAACTACGCGCTTTCAGTGACAACTAGCGAAAATACCGCAAGACTGTTTTGACAATCTAATATTATAGGAATTGGAAATTCCAGTACGAAAGCGGGTAAATAATTACGAATTTTCTGTGGAATTCTGGATTACGCGATGCATTTCAATTCGATCCAGAATTCCAAACATCCCAAAAAATTGACATCTTAATGGGCGCAAAAATCTTTTTCGATCTGTTAGCGGTTGGCCAAATTGAAATTGGACCTTATAAACCAACGCTACAGAAAACTCTTTTGGGATGGACTGTGCTGGCAGATGTGTCAGCAGTCTTAGTCCTCCCGAAGCAAATAGTACAGTTTGGCAAACTGATAAGGACTTAACGTCTATAGATTTAGTAGTCTAAAAATTCTGGGCTCTGGAGGAACTTCCTTCAGAAAAAAATGGCAACAAGTTCACACTAGAACAAAAAGAGTGTGAACAATTTTTCGTTAACACAACTGAAGTATTGCCTTCAGAACAGCTTCAAGTCATAATGCCCTTTAAATCTGACCGTAAGTTACTCTTTCACTCCTCCGCAGTTCGGCGGTTTCAGGCTCTAGAGAGGAAAGCAATGAAAGATCTAGAACTTCGTAGAATGTATCCGGACTTAATGAATGAATATAAAGCACTGGGTCACATGAGCCTAACAATAAGATCCTGAATGAGCCCCTCTACTTTATTCCGCATCAATGCGTTTCAAAGCCCGAGAGTACAACAACCAAATTACGTGTTGTCTTTGATGCTTCGAGTCGATCTTCAACTCAAATAGCGTTGAATGAACTTTTGATGGTAGGTTCAACCATCCAAGAATGATTATACTAAACGCTCCTTCGTTTTCGCTTACATAAATAAGTATGCACTAACAGCGGACATTACTAAAATGTTTCGCCAAATAATTATGCACGAGAGAACATCCTTCAGAGCAAATACAAATTTTTCGACTTAACCCCGTAACTTACGGCACTGCGCTTGCTCCATTTCTCACAACGCCGTGTTCGCAAATGCTCAGTGATGCCAATGAAATATCCACTCGGTTCATTGGCCATAAAAAAATTGTTTTTATGTTGATGATTTATTAACAGGATCCTAAAATTTCGAGTCTCTAGATCTTTTGAGAAGTGGAGTAATTAAAATATTAATCTCGGCCGTATTCACCTTAACGAAATGGTTTTCGAACCATCACAAATTTTTCGACAGTAATTGCACTGAAAAGTCATTAGTCAAAAATTCCACTAAAACGTTATCTGTTTTATTTTAGTGATCTGCGAGCCCCTAATGAAATATATTGCCAGTTTCTGCTCGCCTTTTCGATCCTCTTGGATTATTAGCCCCACTAGTTACCAAAGCAAAAATCTTATTGCAATAGCTTTGGATTCAAAAACCAAATTAGGATGAGTCGATTCCATTGCGCCCCGACACTAACTGGCAGAATTTTAAAGCCAACCATCTGCAGCTTTCAACAATTAGCATTCCTCGTTTGGTAAACGTAGAGTGGATGCTACGTATATATACGAAGCCAACTGCTGGTGGTGTTAAATGTATGCTGCTTACTGCAAGGGCTAGAGTGGCTCCGCTGAAGGCCAAATCTCTTCCCTGACTCTGAAATAGTCCTACATTGGATAAAAACACTTCCATGCTCACTTCAAACCTTTGTCGTAAACAGAGTGTCCGAAATCCTTAATTGACAAAACAAAATCATGCGGATATAGTGTCTCCTAATAGAAGACCCTGCATTATGGCCAATTAAGATAAAAAGATAACACAATATTGAAAATCATCCAAAAATTTTTTTCTCATCAGAAATTGCTTTGTGTGGTCGCAAATTTACTACGATGGATCAGACGACTAAAAATGCCCACGAAAGGAAGGGATCTGACATCTAACGAATTACACTTAAGTTGTTTGAAAATTGTTCAGGTGATTCAACATTCGGAATTTGCAAATTCGAAAAACTCAATCCGTTCTTGCATGAGTTCTCGGATATGTCACTTTCATTCAAATTAATCCGAGTAGGAGGTCGCCTTTTAAATGCACTTTTCCCATACGATAGCAAATTTCCATTATTACTGAATAAAAATTCGCACTTCATTACGACTTATTTAAGGTTCCCGCACTTTCGAAATCAGCACGCTGAAGCAAAAGCGTTGGTTGCGCTTCTTCGAGAATGCATATGGTTGATTAATGCAAGAGAAGCATGCACTAGAACCGTAAGAAACTGCACACCCTGCTTTCATTACAATCCGAAGCTGCGAACCCAAATAATGGGAAACTTGCCAGTTGAAAGACTTCGAGGGCCACGATCCCTCCTTATATGTGGCGTAGATTTTTGTGGTCTAATATATACAACATTAAAAATACTTGGTCGACCACCCGTAAAAACCTATATCGCAGTTTTCGTTTGTTTCATGTCTAAAGCAGTACACTTAAAATTAGTTTCTGACTTATCGACTAATTCATTTGTTTTCGTCCTAAAAAGGTTCTTTGGACGCCGAGGGATTCCGCAAACGATATTCAGCGACTACGCGACCAACTTCGTCGGCGCTGACCGCAAGCCGAAAGAGGCATTTCTAGCTCACTCAGCGGAAGAGAAGGGATTCGCAGCAGAAGAAGGATTCAGCTTCACCTTTATACCACCCAGGGTGCCGCACTTATGGTAGGTGCACTCGGCAACGCTCTTCTTACCCTAGAAGAGTTGTCAACAGTACTAGCCGAAGTGAAAGCCATTCTGAATTCGCGTACACTAGCACCATTGAGCCAGGACGGTTGGCCGCTACAAGCACTGCCACCAGCACAAGTGCCAGCGGAACTAATTTTGTTGTGGGAGATGGCAACTTGTTTGCTGTCTCAAGCAACTGTTTTGGCAGCAGTAGTCCAAAACATATCTCACGAGCCTTCTGGAGCGCAACAAATGGCTACATTTGGAGCGGAATCTGCAGCCCGGCAACCTCGCCCATGGACACGAAGACAACACATCACCGCAGCAGTCGGTACTAGGACAAATCGCCGCATCCGTAGAAGGGCAAGACAGCAATATGCGAGTGGCAGACGTGGCAACGAGAGCAGGTGCAATCAAGCGGCCCATTCATAAGCTCGCCCTGCTACCCATCGACGTTGAAGGATCATGATCCTGTTAAGGTGGCCGGTGTTGCGTCAAGCGACATCCTTTAAACATAAATGCTAAATTTTTTAAGTATAATATTAAACTAATGAAATGAATTATTTTATATTAAATATTTGAACTATAATGTTAAAGTTTAGTTTATATAAAATACTCACCCTAATAATACTGTTTTATATACTCACCATAATTTGTTACCGTAATGTGACAAAATGAATTCTACTTACCCCTTTTTGTAAATACATACTAACGCGTCCCGTTAGTTTAAGCTGTTAGGTTAAGGGTTAGGCTAAGTCACAAAATTCCTGGAATAAAAAAATCAGATGTGTAAGAAGAGCAATCGCGATCGGTCGTTCATATTTTTCGGTACAGCCAATTTCGTTTTCACGCTTTCCCAAGTGATAAATTTTTCTCAAGCAAATCTTGAAAATTTTCACCCCATTTAACTAACAACTGGATTTCTCAACGTCCGGCTGGATTTTGGAATGTTAATAGTATGTGGTATTGGGAAAAATCTATAAAATCTGGTCGACTTCCATATATAGTACTTCATATAATCGTTTTCGTTTTTCTCACAAACCTTATGAGTCCGTTTTCCTAATAAATGTGGACACAGGCAGGCCATTCCAGCAATACAATTTTCCAAAAGTTAAACAACGCCTTGATTTCTTCGCTACATGGATCAGTGCATTGTCTAGCTGGAAAATAAAGTCATCATCCATAAATATCACCAGCAAAATCAAGGAGTTCAATCTCAAACAAATCAGATTCCTGCATTAACTTTATGTGGCACGAAAAATTTTGGACTTGCCATTTGATGAAAATAGTGCCATATCACTACCTTGAACGCGTTTATGGCATGCCTCCCGTGGTCTGAAGTTCTTCATTACAAAACTTATATTTAAACAAGTAAGGAAGGGCTAAGTTCGGGTGTCACCGAACATTTTATACTCTCGCATGATAAAGTGATAATCGAGATTTCATTATACGTCATTTACATATTTTTCAAATACCGTATTTTTGTAAAGTTTTATTCCGCTATCATCATTGGTTCCTAATGTACTATATATGTATTATACAGAGAAGGCATCAGATGGAATTCAAAATAGCGTTATATTGGAGGAAGGCGTGGTTGTTAACCGATTTCACCTATTTTTCGTACATGTAATCAGGGTGTTAAGAAAATATTATATAGCGAATTTCATTGAAATCGGTCTAGTAGTTCCTGAGATATGGTTTTTGGTCCATAAGTGGGCGAGGCCACGCCCATTTTCAATTTTTAAAATAGCCTGGGTGCAGCTTCCTTCTGCAATTTCTTCCGTAAAATTTAGTGTTTCTGACGTTTTTGGTTAGTCCGTTAACGCACTTTTAGTGATTTTCAACAGAACCTTTGTATGGGAGGTGGGCGTGGTTATTTTTCGATTTCTTCCATTTTTGAACTGTATATGGAAATGCCTGAAGAAAACGACTCTATAGAGTTTGGTTGACATAGCTGTAGTACTTTCCGAGATATGTACAAAAAACTTAGTAGGGGGCGGGGCCACGCCCACTTTTCCAAAAAAATTACGTCCAAATATGCCCCTCCCTAATGCGATCCTTTGTGCCAAATTTCACTTTAATATCTTTATTTATGGCTTAGTTATGACACTTTATAGGTTTTCGGTTTCCGCCATTTTGTGGGCGTGGCAGTGGGCCGATTTTGCCCATCTTCGAACTTAACCTTCTTATGGAGCCAAGGAATACGTGTACCAAGTTTCATCATGATATCTCAATTTTTACTCAAGTTACAGCTTGCACGGACGGACGGACGGACAGACGGACGGACGGACGGACAGACAGACATCCGGATTTCGACTCTACTCATCACCCTGATCACTTTGGTATATATAACCCTATATCTGACTCTTTTAGTTTTAGGACTTACAAACAAACGTTATGTGAACAAAACTATAATACTCTCCTTAGCAACATTGTTGCGAGAGTATAAAAAAAATGCATTTTGCATTTTTATGGCTTTGCTTTAGGGACGGCTCAGGCACTCGATTTTCACTATATTTTTTTATTATTTGATGCGTACGTTGTTTAGTCACATCTATACCAAGTTCTGCTTTTATTTGCCTGCACCTCATATGAATATTGGGGCTGTTTTCTCCTGTTAACAATGCTACCTATTACCGCTTAGTAACACCATAGTCATTAGGATTTTTCAGACAATAGGCTTGTGTGTTCCGATATACAAAAAATAGTTTGGTCAATTTCATGTCAGATTGACTGATTCCTTTCATCAATCCTCGCTGCAGATGAGGGGCAGTTCCACGTGATATTTTCCAATAAAATTCCAAAAATGTAATTTATTTTTGTTGTTGTAAACCTTCACTCACGTCTCGTACTTACTTTAGAATTTTTATCTCCACTTTTTCGGCTCCTACTTGTATATTTGTTTGGCACAAATCAAAACAAAAATAGTTCATTTTGCGTATACTATGTATATACATAATTATTTTAAAGGTTAATTGCAATTTACTTCATTAGAAATATCACATGGAATTTTTGAATTTTTAACACAAACTCTTTTGCAATAAAAATATGTGTATCAAATATGTCTC
This sequence comes from Bactrocera neohumeralis, assembly GCF_024586455.1. Classification (NCBI taxonomy): domain Eukaryota; kingdom Metazoa; phylum Arthropoda; class Insecta; order Diptera; family Tephritidae; genus Bactrocera; species Bactrocera neohumeralis. Next base: position 20,283,017 of record NW_026089622.1, read on the forward strand.
CGTGCAGTTACAAAACACAAGTGAAAGAGAAGAACAATTTCGCAAATGAGTGTAATTATTTTAATGAGATATTTTTTCACTCAACTAGAGTTAGATTGAATTATAAGTAACGGTAATATTTTACCTACAACTTCTATAGATTAATATTTTATACATATTTGAAGGACTAGGATATTTTTGAGGACCTAATTATGACTCGCAAACGTAAATCAAATCTTTCAAAGATCTCACAAAGAGCTCGAGCTATAACGTGAGCAAGTAGCACGTCAGGCAGAAGTCAGGGCTAGAGATACTTCCGCATAAGCTGGTGCTCGGCGTCAGGAAAATGTTGTCCGCATAGCTCTCAGCGTACATCAGAGTCACCTGAAGATACAGCTTTTCTTCGTCAAAAAAACGCAAGCTTATGATCACTTAGCGCTTTACTCAAACACCTAATGAAGCAATATCTTGATGCCGTTAGTATGCCGGGATAATCAGCGTGCTACTGAGACCAATGCTAGACGACTCTCATTCGCCCAGCGTCAAGCAAAGCGTCTGCAAATATTTACCAAAATTCTTGGTGGGTCCTTGTGGTTATGAATATGGGCTCAATAGTTTTCACTTTTCAGTTTGATATGTTTTAAAAGCGTGGTTTTTAGTTTTTTTAAACTATATTTTTTGATGTTATACTTCTTATACGAGTTCGGAGTATTGCGATAAATTCAGGTTGCGCAACCTTGCTCAATATGAATCTACGCAACCTTGTCTGCGAAGATGTTCGAGCAGCAAGCGAAGCGGTGACAATCGGCGATCGCTTGTTCGTTTCTTTCGGCACAGCTCAGCTTTTCTACCAACAACACAATGTTGCCATGCTTATGCTGTTGTTGTTTTTGTAGAACAATGTTTCAATTTTTGGTTGGTAACATATTCAATTTAAAATAAATTCTGTTGGGATTCGAACCTAAGTGCTCGTCGTCACTTTTGAGGCGCTTACCACCAACACCACCATTGACACATGAATTGCGTTGTCCTAATTATGGTTTGGTTATGCACGAAAGAAATATACAATGGATCGCCGATTGTTACCTCTTTCCTTGCTGCTGCTGCGCATATGATGTTTGTATGCTTGTTCATTATTGAAGTTATACTCCTTTTTCTTTCGTTTGTCTTTCATTTCTGCGAATTCTCAACTATTTTATGTGCCCTTTTATTGAAATACCCTGCGTTGGCCGTTGAAAAATTAAGGCTATACTTTACAGGATTATTTCTGTAGTTAGTCTTCATTTACATTTTTTGGAAATCGACCTGCGATGACGAGGTATATCGTTTTATCTGACAGCGTGAGGTTTAAGAAGTTCATTTCTAATTTTGTCTTGTGGCATATTAGAAATGATGTTTCTTCGAAAATCGTTCGTTCACAACGGATAAAACGACTTCTGAGTGGTGATTTTAATGAATGAATTCCTTTTGGTTGAAATGCTCTGCGTTGGCCGTTGAAAAGTTAAGACTATACTTCTCAGGATCATTCATTTCTTCAAAGAAATTAATGACCTTTAGAAATATGCACATTTGCATTATTTCGTTGTCATTTCCACATTCGTAGCGATAGAATTTCTATGGCATAAGTAAAGTAATGGCCGCCGATTGTCACCCCTTGCCGCTGTAGCAGCTTCGCCTACAAACATGTGTAAATATGTATGTATGTATACGTATGATCGTGAATACATATCGACGCAGATTTTTGCGAGAAGCACCAGAAAGTTGTGCAATTTATGATTTTTAGCTTTTGCCATCGTCGCGAAAAGACGACTTGTTGGCAAAGGCGTGCTCGGGAAGATAATAAGTTATAATAAATTTATAAAATGTGAATTTAAGTTTTTTAGTTTTCTTTCATACAAAATTATATGCATTTCTTGGAATATCACTAAGAAGTATAACTTCATCCGCGCGTAGGGACTCCACGCACCTTTTTTAGTTTGATGTGAGAAACCCCAAATTTGTTAAAATATGAACTATGACATGTAGTATGGGTTAAGTAAATCGATAATTAGGCAGCATTTAATATCTACTCGTAACCTTTCATTGACTTATTGTTATATTATTTGCGACCAAGTTCTATTGACGACTTTACGAATTATTACTTCTTAATCGAATCATTTCTTCTAAAGTTTCAATGTTACATTTACCTGTCAACTTTGAACAGTCTAGTTCTTCAATTCGAGCACCGTCCACAGATCTAGAGCCACTAAGTGCTACATAAGCTTGTCCAGCAGCAAACAGTCGAGAGCCATGATAAATTACTGCATGATCTACTGTACAACCAGAGAACGTATATTTATAATATATAGCTGACCCGGCGAACTTCGCACCGCCTAATTATTGGAGGCATATTTAGTAAGTCACAAACACACGACTTTTTTAATTTTATTGAAATTTGCTGCTTTTAGATTTTTAGGAATATTAAAGAATTATAGTATAGATGCACAGCAAAGAGACGTTAACATTTCAAGTGACATTTTACCATAGACAATTTTTTTGAGTGAATACTGACAAATATTTACACTATAACTATCAAACTACATCTGTCGTTTTTTTTTTGACGATGGCCTTGGTTAGGAAAAGAAGAAGAACTACATCTGTCATCGAGAAAATAAAGAATTCAAACAACTATAATATAGTTATGGTGAAGCTATATATCCCTCAACTCCTTAAAATGCATTGTCCGTTTTGTAAAAAGTGGATGGAACGGCAGAAAAAAAATAATAACTGTCCAGATTGTATTAAATTATTATTAAGATGCGACGAATGCTACAACATAATCGCTGTTACCTTCAGATTTTGTACCAAGTGTGGTAAGAATGTAGAACGAATA
>NW_026089622.1:20285967-20416515 GCF_024586455.1 Bactrocera neohumeralis
TCAGACTAACGAACAACAATTCATTTTTATTTGTATAGAAGATTATATAGATACATGTATCATATAGTTATAATATACACATATATCGTCATATTATAAATATACGTTCTGTGGTACAACCTTGAATCTTATGAACGGTCGACGGACAACTCAGTATGCTATTCAAATATCACCGAAACTAGTTTTATATAGATGTGCATACTTTTAAGCGCATCTTTTTGGTGAGGTGCTTAAACTTACTATCGCCTTCCTACAGTGTCGCTCAAATATTCCAGGTTTCAGCACCACTTAAAAAAGTTACAAACATACATACATACATACATGCATACATACAAGTGAAGCTAATAAAAGCGTATTAAAAAAGGCCAAACTGGCATTGACCGCTATATTAACATAATAAGGAAATTAAGTCCTTTAAAGTCAGCGGTGAATTCTAAAAAAATTCAACGCGGTACACCAATTAAGAATAAACAGGAAATTTTAAATGGCAATAGATTTGCCTTACTAAGCAATGGATCAGACGACGATACGAAGGGTACCACCACAGTCGTTAATGCCGAACCACCTCCAAAATATTTGCGCGAGCGAAGCAGTAATGCTCTCGTTGCTGAATAAAATAAGATTGTAGGTACTAACAATTTTCATATAGTGCCTTTTAAAAAAGGCAATATAGATGAAAAAAAATTCAGTCCTACACTGAAAAAAATTTTATGGATATAGTTAAATTTTTGTCCAATAAAAACAAGAATTATTATTCGTATCAACTGAAGAGCTCTAAGGGCCTAGTTGTTGTAATCAAGGGTATAGAGTACGCCGTAGACTCTAGTGAAATCAAAGAAGCATTGGAAGAATGTGGTTTTGAAATTAAAACAGTTGTAAATATATTTAATAGAAACAAAGTACCTCAGCCAATGTTTAAAATTGAATTGTTGCCGAACTCAAATCAACTTAAAAAAATGAAACACATCCAATATATAATTTGAAATATTTGCTGCATCGTAGAGTAACTGTTGAAGAACCACATAAAATATTGTCATACTAAATCATCATGCACTCTACGCAGTGTTTGTGTGGTATGTGGTGATTTACATCCCACTTCTAAATGCACCCTTAAGAAAGAAGAATTAAATAAAAAATGCAGCAGTTGCGAAGGAAATCACACTGCTAACTACAGAGGTTGCCCTGTATATAAAGATATGAAATCGAAGTTGTCACAGGGCATTCAAGCACGTCGTAACCAAATGTTACAAACATCCCGTAATGAAATTATAGCAACCTCAAAGAAAAGTTCAAATCCTATTACTTCTATCAACAATAATACGCAAGGAAGCTATGCTAATGTGGTGAAAGGCAACACTGTGCAAATGCAACTGCCGCAAAATCCTCCAAATAGAGGTATTGAAACTATGATTATAAATCTTACGCAGTGTATGACACAATTCATGTCGACCATGCAAAACATGATCCAAGATTTAATAAAATCACAAAATCAAATGCTGCAAAAATTATTAAGTAAAAAATGAGCTTATTAAATATCTGTATATGGAATGCTAACGGTGTTAACCAACATAAATTAGAGTTTATCAGATTTCTTTCTGAAAAGAATATAGATGTAATGCTTATTTCAGAAACTCATCTAACAAATAAAAATAATTTCATTTACCGGGATTTAGACTATATGTTACAAATCATCCGAACGGAAAAAGCGCATGGTGGCACGGCAGTGTTGATTAGAAATCGTTTAAACCATTATGCTCTAGAATCTCATGCTACACCACAGTTACAAGCTAAAACAATATCACTAAAAAATCGGGGTTGTGACTTAAACCACACGGCTATTTACTGTCCACCTAGTTTTGAAATTACAGAAATCGAATTTAAAGACTTATTTGGAACACAAGGTCAAAGATTTCTAACAGGTGGAGATTACAACGCAAAGCACACGTACTGGGGCTCACGTCTTATTAATCCGAAAGGACGACAGCTGTATCAAACTATTTTAAATAGGCACAATAACCTTGAAATAAAATCTGCTGCTAAGCCGACATATTGGCCTAGTGATCGTAAGAAAATACCAGATTTAATTGATTTTGCTGTAATCAAAAATATAGATAAATCGCACATAACAGCTGATACATGTACTGACCTATCTTCTGATCACTCTCCTGTACTAACAAAGTTATGTGAACAACCCATATTCGTTAATCCAAAAGTGGGATTAACTTCTTATAAAACGAATTGGCTAAAATATAAAAAATACGTTAGTAGCCACATTAATATTGAATACAAAATATGTAAATACAGGAAGAGACATTGACGAAAGCATAAGAGGAATCAATGATATAATAACTTGCGCAGTTGTCTTAGCAACACCAAACAAAAGCTGTAAGCCGCTTGGTATCAGAAAAATCTCTAATAGATAAATAGAAATGCTTGTAAATGAAAAAAGGCGTGCAAGACGTGAATGGCAGATTAATCGCTCCCCTTCCACTGAGTTTCCATTAAAATCTGCTGCACGGAAATTAAAAAAAATCGCTTAAACGTGAGGAAGAATTGAACACCGAAATGTATATAAAGAAGCTGAGACCAAATTCAAACAAGCAAAATTCCCTTTGGAAATCTCAAAAGTCCATGAAGCCACCAACTGACTCCAACATGCCTATACGAGACTTGGGTGGAAATTGGGCTCGAAGTGACGAGGAAAAGGCTATTTGTTTTGCAAATCACCTAGAGAAGGTATTTTAACCCAATTTGCCAATCTTACCCAACACAGCTAAAGAGTCGCTCGAGTCTCTTAAGACTTCACCTTCTGAAATTATTAGTATCATCAAAAAACTTAATCCAAAAAAGTCGCCGGGACATGATAAAATTTCCTCAAAAATGCTAATTGAATTACCAATTATTGCTGTAGAGGTGCTCTCTTTGCTCTTCAATGCAATTCTTAGTTTCGGGTACTATCCAATTCCATTGAAAAAGTCGCAGATTTTCTTGATAGATAAACCTGGGAAAGACTTAACACAGCTGTCTTCATACAGATCAATCAGTCTTCTACCCTATCTTTCAAAAGTAATTGAAAAAGTATTACTAACAAAGATGTCTCCTTTCCTCCATGAAAATAATACAATACCAATGCATCAATTCGGTTTTCGTGCGAAACATGGCACAATAGAGCAAGTAAATAGAATTACTAACGAGATAAGGAAAGCATTTGAGCACAGAGAGTACTGTTCAGCAATATTTCTAGATGCAGCTCAGGCTTTTGATAAGGTGTGGCATGAAGGTATTTTATATAAGATTAAAAAATTCTACCTTTAGAATTGTATAAAACATTGGAGTCTTCTTTAAAAAATAGAAAATTTATGGTAAAAGTGGGAGATTTCCTATCTGATGAACGATAGATAAGGGTTGGTGTACCCCTGGGCAGTGTTTTGACCCAACACTATACATCATATATACAGCAGATTTCTCAACAGCTAATAAGGTATTAACTTCCACTTTTGCGGAAGACACAGCTATAGTGAGCCGTAACAAATGCCACATTTTAGCATCAAGAATATTAGCGGAGCATTTAAGTTCTGTCGAAGGATGGCTAGCGAACTGGCGTATAAATGTAAATTGAACAGAAGTGTAAGCATATTACATTTTAGCTAAGACGCTAAGGACGGGCACATCGGCAGTAAAAATAAACAATATTTTAGTACCCTAAGCAAACGAAGTAACATATTTTGGTATCCACCTAGATAGAAGGCTCACGTGGAGAAAACACATCTGTAGTAAAATAACATGTATGAAGATTAGAGCTGCAAATTTAAATTGGCTTTTAAATAATAACTCCAAACTTAGCCCAGACATCAAAGTGCTTTTATATAATGCGGTCATAAAGCCGATTTGGATGTATGGCATTCAACTGTGGGGTACGACCTTTGCAACTAATATTGATATAATACAAAGGTTCCAATCAAAAATGCTTGGAACAATCACGTGTTCACCATGGTACATGCATAAGGAAATTATCCATAAAGACCTTGGTATTCCTATGGTAAAGAAAGAAGTAGAAAATAGCAGAATCAAATATATATCAAAACTACGAGATCACCCAAACCCTTTATCTAGTGCTGTGATACATTCCTGCGATCAAACACGACTTAAAAGAAGAGATATGCCTGCGTATTGATGACCAACGTATCACCAAAACAGCTCAATCACTTGCTTGAGCCTGTCTAGTTTTTAAATAGATTTAAGGTTTTATAACTTATTGTTAGGCTTTAAGAAAAAGCAGATCCAATAAATAAAATAATTTTGAAAAAAAAAAATGTTTTCACATTACTTGCAAGGCCAAGTAAACCACAAAATAGGATCACAGAACAGCCACAATTATATTTTATGGAAGATGACGACGCGGAGACTCACTCACGGTATCAAAACTTTTAAGCCATGAAGCGAGAAACTGTTCTGCATAGTCATAACATCTTTTTCCGTGAATTTAAGTCCATCCTGGAATATGCGCGATGATAGGTTTTTTTTATTTTTATTTTTTTCATTGAAACGTAATAAATGATGGTTTTATTGAAATTGCAACTAGTGATAAATTTAAACTAACAAGCAATATTTTTCTCAATGTATGAAGTAAAACAGTTAAAACTGTAATAAAAAGCTTTTCTTTTTTAAACTAAATTTAACAACTAAATAAAATGATATTTGTTATTTTCTTAGATTCGTAATAGATCATGAAACGTTGTTCTTTTCAGTCTGCGCCTGCTATTTCTAGTCTCACCTAGTTGTCGGGCTTCACTGTTTACATGATTTTGTAACCTTTTTGCATGTTTCGCGAATGATTTCCCGGACCATTTTTAAATGAAGATCACGATGCAGATCCGAATTGCGTATGTACCACGGCGCATTTACCATTTTTCGCAGAACTTTGTTTTGGAATCTTTGAACCGCTTCGATGATAATGGGGCAGCGCATCCCCATAGATGAATTCCATATGTCCAAATAGGTTTCGAAGTTTGATTGTAGACTAAGAGTTTATTTGATGTTGTTAAGGGAGATTTCTTGCCGATTAACCAGTTTATTTTGTGGTATTTTAGTTTTAGTTCTGAAACTTTTTTTTGTGTATGCTCCTTCCCATTCAACTTTGCATCCAACGTCATACCAAGATATTTCACCGGGGTGGAATACGGGATTACTTCATTTCCAATATGTAAGGGGATATACGTAGCACTTTTGTTAGTGAAGTTTATATGGATAGACTTCAACTCTTTTAAAGTAATGTACCATTTCTGTGTCCATTCTACGATTTGATTTAGTGAAGATTGCATTCTGTGCGGCGACTCAACTACATTTTTGCCGGTCGTAATGATGCAGGTATCATCTGCAAATGTGGCGATTGCGCAGTTTGGCGGCGTAGGCATGTCGCTAGTAAACACAATGTATAAGATTGGTCCCAGGACACTTCCTTGGGGTACACCTGTTTTTATCGGCTGTAACGTAGTAAATGATTGTCCCCGCTTGATTCTGAAGTAGCGGTTGTTCAGGTAAGAGTCAATAAGATCGGTTAGATACTGGGGAAAGTGAAGTCTTAATTTGTGAAGTAAGCCATGGTGCCATACTCTATCGAACGCCTGCGATACGTCAAGAAAAACAGCTGTGCAATTGTGATTTTTTTCCATCGCATCTTCAATTATGCTCGTTATTCGATGATTGTGGAATGTTGAGATCTAAATCCAAATTGATGAATGGGTATAAGTTACTTTTCTTCTATTATGTTCTGAAGTCTTCTTATGATTACAGCTTCAAGTAGACTGTTGGACAAAATAGGCAACAGTGAAATTGGACGATATGACGAGGCTTCATGTGCGCTTTTGCCAGGTTTTTGTACCATAATGATTTCAGATACTTTCCATGACAGTGGGACGTATCTAAGATTTGAGCAAGCGTTTATAATCGTCGTAAGCTTTACTACTGCTTTTCGCGTTAGGTTTTATAGTATATCAGCAGTAACCAAGTCGAAGCCGGGAGCCTTTTTTGGTTTAAATCTACTTTTGATAATATTTTCTACTTCTTTATTTGTTGTTGGTTGGATTTCACCCACGTATTGCGATTCTTCCAGCTGTGGTAGAGTACAATTGAACGCAAAAGAACTAAATGTTTTAGTTAGTTTATCTGAGAAAACTTTCGCTTTTTCTTCGTCGCTTCTGGCCCAGGATCCGTTTGGCTTTCTGAGGGGTGCATTCGACAATATTGGTTTCCTAGCATTTTTTATAGCTTTCCAAAGATAATAATCCGTATCTTTGTTTGGCGTTAATTTCTCAATATAATTAGAAATATTTTGATTTGTAAATAGCTTTATTTTGGTGCTGAGAATCTTAGTTAAATTGTTTAGTTCTGTTTTATACTGAGGAAGTCGCGTGATTTTCCATTTTTTACGTAGTTTTCTCTTTTTCTTTATAAGTTCCAAAATATGGGAAGGATATTTAGTATAAAAGTTTTTTTGTTTAGGAACAGGAGTACTTTTCCAAGCCGATTCTTGAACAGTTTTCGTAAATGTATGAACTTCATCTCTAATATATCTTTAATTGTTATATTTACTTTAGAACCAATATTTTTGTCGAAAATAACTTTGAAATACTCCCAGTCCGTATGTCTATTAGAGAGATAAGGTGGTATGTCGATTTCTTGTAGATGGCCATTTAAGATTAGATATACTGGCGAGTGGTCCGAATTTAAGTCCAATCCAAAGTCGAACAGGTTAGGTAGTTTTCTTGTGTCGGAAGGTCAGTAAATCGGCTTGCCAGTAGACATAAAGTCCAACCGATATGGTCGTGGTTTGGAATTGTGTGACACTTATATTAATTTCTTCAGAGTGGGGAATATTATCTCTGATAATTATGGCACTCCCCCCTCTCGCATTGTTATTTGGGTGGTTTGAGCAATAGATCTAGTAGTTTTTGAATTTAACGAATGTTTCATTAGTAAAATGGGTTTCTGATATACGCCAAATATACATTTTTTCTACATGGAGTAATGCCTCTAAGGAGGATGGAGACATGTGTAGAAGTTCACGGAAGTGAGGAAAGTTCTCTGATCGCCATTCACTTGGGAGTGGCCAGAAACGATTCTTTTACACATGGCTCAAGCAGCTCACTACTTCCGGTCTCTGACCAAGTATCCTCTGGGTAGCCTAAGAACATCTGTTCAAAGGCGAGCTAATGTGAGAAGGCGAAACACTCCCTACATAGGGTTGTGCGCTGGGCTTGGGACCCGCCACGTAAAAAACAATACCAATGAAAAAGTTTAAACAAGCCTCGGATGAGATACCCCCTTTTGGTGACGACCATGGCAAACGGAATAACGACTACGATTTGAGGGCATGCACCTGGAATGTCCGGACCCTTAATTGGGAAATTGCCGCTGCCCAGCTGGTTGATGTCCTCGCAAAAATAAAGGCTGACATCACCGCCGTCCAAGAAATTCGATGGACGGGACAAGGACAGAGACGAGTAGGTCCTTGTGACTAAAGTGGCCATATAAAGGAGCGCAAGTTTGGTGTTGGATTCGTGGTGGGAGAGAGACTCCGTCGCCGAGTACTATCATTCACTCCGGTGAATGAACGTCTAGCCACAATCCGCATCAAAGCGAGGTTCTTCAACATATCGCTGATTTGCGCCCACGCCCCGACGGAAGAGAAGGACGATGTGACCAAAGATGCCTTCTATGAGCGCTTGGAGCGCGCTTATGAGAGCTGCTCTCGCCACGATGTCAAAATCGAGCTTGGCGACTTTAACGCCAGGTTGGGCAAAGAAGGTATATTTGGCACTACAGTCGGTAAATTCAGCCTCCACGACGAAACATCCCCAAATGGGTTGAGGCTGATTGACTTCGCCGGGGCCCGAAATATGGTTATCTGTGGTACTAGATTCCAGCACAAGAAGATACATCAAGCTACCTGGCAGTTTCCGGATCGAAAAGCCACCAACCAGATCGATCATGTTGTGATAGACGGAAGACACGTCTCCAGTGTTCTCGACGTGCGTACGCTCCGGGGTCCTAACATCGACTCGGATCACTATCTTGTTGCAGCCAAGACTCGCACCCGCCTCTGTGCAGCAAAAAACGCACGTCAACAAACACAAGTAAGGTTCGACGTCGAGAAGGTGCAATCACAACAGACAGCCGAACGATTTTCTAGGATGGGATAGATACCGAGAGTTGAAGAGAGAAGCGAGACGCATTTGCAGACAGAAAAAGAAAGAGGCCGAAATGCGTGAGTATGAAGAGCTTGATAAGCTGGCCGACAGGGTAAATGCTCGAAAATTCTATGAAAAAATGCGGCGGCTTACAGAAGGTTTCAAGATCGGAGCACCGATGCCCACAGCATACTTAAATTATGGAGGGAACACTTTTCCAGCCTGCTGAATGGCAGTGAACGCACAACACCAGGAGAAGGAAAATCCGATTCCCCAAGCGATGACGATGATGATGGCCGAGATATTCAAACACGGCGGCAAAGAGACGATAAGGAGCATGCATTAGCTTCTTTGTAAAATATGGTCGGACGAAAGCATGCCCAACGATTGGAATTTAAGTGTGCTATGCCCAATCCATAAAAAAGGAGACCCCACAATCTGTGCCAACTACTGTGGGATTAGCCTCCTCAACATCGCATATAAGGTTCTATCGAGCGTATTGTGTGAAAGATTAAAGCCCACCGTCAACAAACTGATTGGACCTTATCAATGTGGCTTTAGACCTTGCAAATCAAAAACCGACCAGATATTCACCATGCGCCAAATCTTGGAAAAGACCCGTGAAAGGAGAATCGACACACACCACCTCTTTGTCGATTTCAAAGCTGCTTCCGACAGCACGAAAAGGAGCTGCCTTTATCCCGCGTTGTCTGAATTTGGTATCCCCGCAAAACTAATACGGCTGTGTAAACTGACGTTGAGTAACACGAAAAGCTCCCGCAGGATCGGGAAGGAGGTTTCAGACAAGGCGACTCCCTATCGTGCGACTTCTTCAACCTGTTTCTGGAGAAAATAGTTCGAGCTGCAGAACTAAATAGAGAAGGTACCATCTTCTATAAGAGTGTACAGCTGCTGGCGTATGCCGATGATATTGATATTATCGGCCTCAACACCCCGCAGTTTGTTCTGCTTTCTTCAGGCTGGACAAGGAAGCACTGAAAATGGGTCTGGCAGTGAACGAGGGCAAGACGAAATATCTCCTGTCATCAAACAAACAGTCGTCGCACTCGCGACTTGGCTCTCACGTCACTGCTGACAGGCATAACTTTGAAGTTGTAGATAATTTCGTCTATTTAGGTTCCAGCATTAACACCGCCAACAATGTCAGCCTGGAAATCCAACACAGGATTGCTCCTGCCAACTGGTGCTACTTCGGACTGAGTAGGCAATTGAAAAGTAAAGTCCTCTCTCGACAAACAAAACCCAAACTCTATAAGTCACTAATAATTCCCGTCCTGCTATATGGTGCAGATGCTTGGACGTTCTGCGAAAGATTTATGGTCCTTTGCGCATTGGCCACGGCGAATATTGCGTTCGATTTAACGATGAGCTGTACGAGATATACGATGACATTGACATAGTTCAGCGAATTAAAAGACAGCGGCTACGCTGCCTAGATCATGTTGTTCGGATGGACGAAAACACTCCAGCTCTGAAAGTATCCGACACAGTACCCGCCGGGGGAAGCAGAGGAAGAGAAAGACCTCCACTCCGCTAGAAGGACCAAGTGGAGAAGGACCTGGCTTCGCTTGGAATATCCAATTGGCGCCACGTAGCGAAAAGAAGAAACGACTGGCGCGCTGTTGTTAACTCGGCTCGAAGACTTATGGAATTCGAATTTGTATGGTTTGCAGACGTATGTTGTTGAATTTGACCTTTGATTATGCGGGCAAATGAGGGTTTTCCAGATTGCTGACTTACATAAGTAACTTCTTCTGAGGAGCAGTACAAGCGGTTGCACTTAAGCGTTTTGGTTGTTGGTGACGCTCTTTATTTTGCTCGGTCGCGTTATTAATTTTTTGAAGTTCTTTTGCCACTTCACATCCCCTATAGTTCGCAGGGTGATTCTGATTGCAGTTGCAACATTTTGGCGGTAGTTCGGCACGTTTTGTGCAACTTAGAGTTGTGTGATTTCCGGCGCACTTCACACACTTTGGTGTGTTACAACAATAATTTTAATGGTGTGACCGAATGCCTGATAGGACTTACACTGCGGCTTGATGGGCTCACGTTTGACGACAGAGTTTAAAATAAGTTTGATTTCGTAAATTATGTTCTCTGTAGATTCGAAGCATACGATAAACATATTTAACGGATTTTTTTTTTGTAACCTTTGGTACCTATGTAACTTTAATACCCTGCTTCTGAAGATCTGAGACAATTCTTTTCGGCTCACATGAGTGATGAAGGTCTTTTACCATTACGCGTGTATCCCGCGATTGCTTGTCCTCGTACGAGTACCAGGAAATTTGCGATTCGTTTAATTTCCCTGTAAGTATTCTATAATCTGAACTGTCAGAAAGGTTTATTCTACATGAACTTTGGGCAATGAGCTTAAGTGTGTAAGAATTTTTAACTTCTGCGTTTATCAAGGAACGCATCAAGGGTTGATTAAAATTTTCTGATATTATGATTGGCGATGATTTACTTTTATATCTTCTTTATCTTTTGTTGTATTATCCGGGCTCGGAGATTTCGGCGTTACATCCGGTGAAGAATTCGCTTTGCGTTTCTTAGTTTCCCTTCTTTTTTTCTTTTTTAATAACCAATTTGTTTCATTTTCAAGCTCTTCTTCGTCTGTTTCGGCTACAAAAGTCGATTTTGGTGAAGAAGAAGGCGTTTCATTGGTATATTTGATTAGCGATTTCCTTAAATTTTCATTTTGGAGTTTAAGTGCCGCATTTTTATTTTTTAGCTCATTGTTCAATGCTTCTATTTTTTTAATACGTTCGAGCAACATACCTAATTGGTTACGTGGTGATCCCCCCCCAGGAGGCTGGGTTTGTATGTCCATCACGATCTATGATACGTGATATAAACTGCCTTATCAACTGCTTTACCGACTGTGCAGATAATGTAGTGTCCCTGGCCACCTACAACTCTGCGTAAACAGCTGGTTTGCCGTGTGACAGGAACAGCTGATAACTACTTCAGATGTGCAAAGGAGAATCTTAGTGCGGAAACTGATTGTGTGTTTTTATTTTGTTATTATTTTTTTTGTTATTGTTTTACATTTTTATGATTTTGTGTTAAATTATTTATGGTTTTCAAACTTTAATGCAGATAATTGATGTACCCCGTGATGTCAACAATGTCGAGGACCCCCGGCGAATCTGTCTGCAAATTTTCACAGCCTGGATTACGCGTTAATTAAGATAATTTGAGGAGCACACCCAACTGTTGACCGTACACTTTGACCATACACTCATACATGTTGAATACCTTGAAACAAGCAGAGCAGCTGCTGTGGTTGCGGACGCTTACTTCACAGCACCGAGATATATCACCGATATTATGATACCCTACAGCACTCATTCATTTAGTGGAAGGGAGAAGATCACTTCAATATCCCTCAAACCAAAGGAAATAAAAAAGTAACTTGCATGGACTCATTCAATATAATGGTCCGTGAAAACAATTTTAATTTGTTGCTACGCTGTATGACATTATTATCTCAATTTTTGGTAGATATATGTACATATATTCATATAAAGACGGATGCGCTACATAGCTCTGAACGGCAATGTCAACCTGAATGACTTGGGTACATGGAGATCCCCCCGTCGTCGTTCGTAAACAGTCCCCGCTATTTGCATTAGTATACTCAAGACGCATTTTCATATGTACTTAATTATGAGCGGCTGAACCTATTCATTAGGATGGCATGTAATCCAGCCTGGACCGAAATAAATAAGAAGTTGATGACCGATAAAAAACCAACGGACCGACAAAAGCTTGTTGGTCTTCTTTTTAAAGGTCAGGTGTTCGGTGACATACAGTGTATTGTACATTCTATTAAGTGGCAAAAACGGGGTGTCCATTCCTTAGTCTGACTAAAAGAGAAATTGCGTCCCAGCCGTAATGAGAAAGTTATATCTGCTTAGATGCCCGGCCCCAATGAAGATAAAAATTATATAACTCAGTCACTAAACCGTACAGCCCTTTGCATGCAGGAAAGAAAATGCACAAAAAATATCCACACGAAAAATGTAAAAAGTTTTATTTAAAAACGTTAGACTAAAGTTTAATAAAAATTATTTTTAATTCAATCATAAAAGATACGAAAACGAATGAAACTAAGTACCGGCTGAACCTTCCACTGCAAATGAGATTGAGGAAATCCTCAAGTACTGCAACTCCTCTCTCCCCACGCATGACTTATAAGGCTTGAGAGAACCGATGAACCATATCGGCAAGCGTTGATAATGCTTAACGAGGAGTCCATCGGTCCTCTCAGCAAAACCAAGGGAGCCATCAGCTATGGTTTCGAAATGGTTGTGCTAAAGGTACTACCAACGGATACCAGAGCTGATGGCACCCAAGCTGCAGATGCAGGGGAGAAGGCAGACGGCGTTAGCGATGGTCAAGCGACCATAGAAAACGACCCAAGCCTCTCGGACGTGGCGAGTTCTGGAAGCGGTTCGTCGATTGGCGATTCCGTCTTCAGCCTCGAACAACTGTTTGAGGAGGTGAGGGTCGATCACGACATAAGCGCTGAACTGGCGCTGCTAGAGGAGAGTCTGAAGGATGAAATTCCTCCAGATTAATCTCCAACACTCAAAGGCGGCCAATCTACTGCTTCGTCTGGAGCAAGACGAGGCTGATGTCGTCCTGATCCAGGAACCGTGGCTGACTGGTAGCGGGATCTCTGGCTTGAGGACGAGGAGCCATAAGCTGCTGGCGACCAATGATGCAGGTAGAAACAGAGCCTGTATGCTGGTCAGAAATGAATTAACGGTATTTCTTTTACCTAATTTCAGCAATGCTGACATAGTAACAGCAAAACTGGAGTGCGAGACCGGAAATGTCTGGACTATCTCCGCGTATATGCTGCACGATGATGCGGTGGAGCAACCTCCCGTATTACTTAGGAAGACCTTGGCTGAAGCGTCCCGGAATGGTGCCGACGTCATCATCGGCTCGGTCGCCAACTCGCGACACTCGATCAAATAATAGAGGTGAGTCGCTTGTTGATTTTATTGTAAGCGAAAATCTTCGCATTTGCAATAGGGGAAATTCCCCAACTTTTGTGACCGCATCCACGGAGGAGGTTCTCGACCTCACCTTAGTTTCTCATGTGATTGCCCCGCTTATCTCAAATTGGAGGGTCCTCGATGATCACTCCTTTTCTGATCACAGGTAGATCGGTTTTAGTTTAGTCGGAAAAGGGCCGCCTAGGAAATCATTTAGAAATCCGAGGAATACGGACTGGGAAGGCTACCGAAGGAGGCTTCGGCACTGAAAACACAGAAGAGCAGAGGGAAACCTCAATGGTGGACTATGGAGCTCTCGGAAATTAGAGCGTCTTGTAGACGGCTATTTAACAGGGCCCGCAGGAGCGGGTTATCTGACGACTGGGCGTTGTATAAAACAGGACTTTCAATTTACAAGTCCGAGTTAAGGAAGGCTAATAGGATCTCGTGGAAGACCTTCTGCGAAAAAGTGGAGGGCTGCCTCGAGTCCTCGAGATTCAGGCGTATTCTCGCTAAAAACCCAGTGCCTCTGGGTTATCTCAAGGATGTAAACGGGAAGTGGGCCCTAAGCAGTGAAGATACACTTCAGTTGCTCCTTGATGCTCACTTCCCTAACAGCACGTCCTCTTTGGTGGCATCTCTCGGAGAGTTGCATGCTGACTTCACGGCTTTTTCCGACCTTCTGGATGAGCGACACTTGGCATGGGCGATTAATTCGTTCAAACCGTACAAGTCCCCGGGACCGGACGGCATCAGACCAGCGCAGCTGCAGCAGGCTGTTAAGGTATCATGCAGTTGGTTGCTACCGATCTATGCGAACTGCATCAGATCAGGGTACATCCCGAGGGCCTGGAGACGAGTCAAATTTACGTTCATCCCGAAGGCTGGCAGGGGCTCCCATGTCACGGCCAAGGATTTCAGACCCATCAGCCTCTCCTCTTTTTTACTTAAAACTTTGGAGAGACTGATGGACTGGTATTTAAGGAGTCGCATTCCGAGAGACTACCTATCAGGAGCGCAACATGCGTATCGTAAAGGCAGGTCGGTGGACACTGCCCTGCACACTATCGTGTCGTGGCTGGAGGAAGCCATCGAGGCTAAAGATTTCGCGGTTGGGACCTTCCTTGATATTGAGGAAGCTTTCAACAATGTCTTACCGGAGACAGTCATAACTGCTCTAGAGAGTCTTGGGGTTGAATCGAACCTCAAGCACTTCATCTTCAGTCTTCTGTCAGAATAATCGGAACAGAATGGGGCAGCGCGCGCGCGAGTTACGTCAGTAACAACGACGGCAGCTCCAACTCCAAAACCACAGCTAAGGCTTAGCCTCCACAATTAAAAAGCCAATGCACGAAAATACATATAAACAATCAAAAACGAAATATGCCGATTAAGCATAAACAGCAGTTTTAATTATTGTCGCTTATTACTTTGTAGCGACACTTACACTATTTATGTACAGAACGACACTTAAGCAATATGTTTGCATAAGGGTCGTTCATTTTATTATTGTTTATGTTACTTTTCGAGCATTGACCAGTAAATTCTGCATATGCAGAATTTGTACACAAACAAATAAACAATAAGTTATCGTATAACAGCTTAGCAGCTGAACAATTTGATTATTATAAATAGCAGTGACATTGACATTTCAAGTTTAGTTCAGAAGAACCAATAAAGTAGAGTGCAGTTAATTATAACAACTTTGTGTTTTTATTTAATCTTGGCTCTACACACTTAACTGGCGCAGTCACGGGGTTACTTCTCTCAAGAAAAGTAACTAAAACGAACAAAAGCTAAACTGTTCAAGTGAAATTTAAATAAAATAAAATAAAATTAAATTAAAAGTTAAAATATAACTGGCAGTCGAACGCAGTCAAAAAAAAAAAAAAAAAAATGGAAACACATAAAACAGAACAAGCAACCACATCGGCAGTGTCAATAGAAACATCAATATCAGCTGCAGCAAATCAAACTCCATCTGCTGCAACACGTCACTTGCCACATAACAATCCAACTTTTCAATTACCACTATCGGAAGCACTAAAAGAAGCAGCGAGAATCCAGGAGTTCCGAGGAGATAATACATACGACGTCACATCATTTATTAATGAAGTCGAACTTTTCATCGACTTGTTTGCCGGTACCAACGTGGAGGAGTATTTTTATAAGCGGCACGTCCAAAAAAAAATTCAAGGAGAAGCAGCTAACGCAATTAGAGCCCTCGACAATCCAAGCTGGACAGAAACAAAACAAGAACTCCTGAGGAATTTTGGATTTCGCGAATCGTATCATCAACTGTACCACAAGGCGCTGAACGTAAGAAATTATAATGTAAGTCAATCTTTTTATTATCTTAAAAATATATTAGATAAATTAAACAATAAATATTATCAAGACCCGGGAAAACCAAAAGAGTTTTCTCCGGCAATAAACGAGGCAATGATATTAAAAACATTTTTGAGCAGCATGCCAGTGCATCTAGCCAGCATAATACATAGTAGAAGCATAGGGAATCTTAGAGAAGCATATTATTGTCTGGAGGAATGTGGTCTGGTACAGAATAAAATTAGTACAAATAGCAACAACACACAATCAAATAATAGCAATAATTTTAGGCCAAATCGCAACCCAGTAGATCAAAATAATTATCAAGGCAGGCAAACAATTAACCGGTTTCAAAACCAAAACAATAATTCGAGGCAAGATAATCCCCAAACACAACAACAATTTTCAAGAAATTTAGGAGCATATAGAAATCCAATATACACAAGTAGAAACCAAAATAATGTCGCTCATCTTCAAGAAAATAATACCGATACAGAAGAAACTGGTGAAGTAAATTTTCAATTAACCAGCGAGAACAACAGTTACCGATAGTAAATTTAACAATAGGTAAAAATATAATTAAATGTTTAATCGATACCGGTTCTACGACAACCCTGATCGACGAACATTCGTTAAAAGAATATAAAAGGACTAAATTAGTAAAACCTAACATATATAGTACACTATCAGGACAGACAAAAGTAGACTTTGAAATTATAACAGAAGTACCTCAAGAATTCAATGACCCGAATAAAATGGCTTGGAAGGTAACGTCATTCAGAAATAAAAACTTCAACGGACTAATTGGTCAAAATATAATTAAAGCATTAAATGCAAAAATTAATCTTGAAGAAGATTTTCTTGAAATTAATAACAATAAAATAAAATTCATAAATACGAAAATCCCTACACTGGAACCTTCAACCTTAAATTTGGAAAACGTATCAAAACTCTATAGAGATGATATGAATGAGGAAGAGAAAAAATATATAGATTTGATTTTGCGAAAATATTCTAATATGTTTTACAGAGAAGGAGAAAAGTTAACCCACACACATAATATAAAACACCAGATAATAACAAATACGAATAAACCTGTATATTCTAAAATATACAGGTACCCAAAGATACACGAAGAAGAAATTAAAAGGCAGGTGAATGAAATGTTGGAGCAAAAAATTATTAAAGAAAGCTTTTCCCCTTACAATTCCCCAATTTGGATAGTCCCCAAAAAATCGGATAATTCAGGGAAACAAAAATGGCGTATTGTTGTAGATTATAGAAAACTCAACGAAATCACAGTCGATGATAAATTTCCTATTCCTAATATAGAGAATATATTAGACAAATTAGGAAAAGCAAATTACTTTTCAACAATTGACTTGGCGAAGGGATTTCACCAAGTATTAATGGATGAAAACGATCAAAGGAAAACTGCCTTTTCTACCCCCTTCGGGCATTACGAATTCATCCGTATGCAATTTGGATTAAAGAATTCCCCTTCCACCTTCCAACGTTTGATTAACTCGGTACTTAGGGAATATATTAACAAAATACGCGTTGTATATCTCGATGATATACTCATTTTTAGCACTTCCATAGAAGGGCATATGAACAGCATAAAACAAATTTTTGCAAAATTAAGGGAGTTCAATCTTAAAATCCAAATAGACAAATTTTTTTTGCAAAGAAACTGAATATCTTGGTCATACTTTGACCACAGAAGGAATTAAACCTAATTCAACAAAAGTTGAAGCCATTCAAAAGCTAAAGCTTCCCCACACTCAAAAACAAATAAAATCATTCTTAGGTATAACAGGCTACTATAGAAAATTCATAAAGGATTATGCTAAAGTAGCCCACGGACTTACAAAGTACCTAAAGAAAAATACCACAATTAATATAAAAGATACTCAATATATAGATGCATTCGAAAAATTGAAAAAAAATGCTCATTAACCCTCCGATTTTGAAATACCCAGACTGGTCTAAAAATTTTAAACTAACAACAGATGCTAGTGATACTGCAATAGGAGCAGTCCTTTCTCAAGAAAATCACCCCATCGCTTACGCTAGTAGAACCTTAAACGACCACGAAAAACATTATGCTGCAATCGAAAAAGAATTGCTTGCTATCGTCTGGTCAGTCAACTATTTCCGACCATATTTATATGGCAAACCATTTGAACTCTTAACAGACCATCAACCACTTGTTTGGTTGCACACAAAGACGAAAGGAAAAGATATTAACCCAAGACTCCAAAGGTGGCTCTTGAAACTTGGCGAATATAACATACATATTAACTACATAAAGGGTAAGGAAAATAAAGTAGCCGATTTTATGAGCCGAATAAATAGTCAATCAGGCAACACATTAAATACCGAAAACGTTGAAGAAGATAACACCAGCTATCAAAATTTTACACCACTCAATACAGTAGTTAACAGATTTGCAACTCAAATTATAATTACAAATAATAAAACGCAAGACACGAAAGTAGCAAACGGTAAAATCAAAATATATATAAATTCAAATGATATTGAGACTAATTATATGGCCGATTTGTTTAGACAACATATAAAGTCGAAAAGGGTAGGAATATATACCGAACTTCCCGATAATTTATACAAGCAGGTTCAATCCAAGTTAGTAGAGTTATTTAACACTGAAATAAAATTTTATAAATGTAGCTTTAACGCGAAAGAAGTTTGCAGTGAAGATGAATTATTTAAACAAATTGCTAAATATCATATTAATGAAACAGGACATGCAGGAATAACAGAAAATTATGAAGGTATCAAAACAAAACTTTACTACAAAAACCTCAAAGTTTTCGTGCAAAAATATATAAATAATTGTGATATTTGCAACAAATCAAAATACAGTAGGAACCCTATTAAAGCAAAATTTAATATCACAGAAACACCATTTGATGTAAATGAAATTTTACATATGGATGTTTACACTATAAAGAAACATAGCTTTATCACATTCATTGATAAGTTTTCGAAACATGCAACAGCCATACATTTAGAAGACAGAAATAGTAACACAATTATAGAAAAAATTAGAATGTACTTTTCAATGAGAAGTAAACCAAAAAAAAATAATTACTGATAACGAGTTCAACTCAATAAATGTCAAAGATTTCCTAAAGTCAGAAGATATTGAAGTACATTTTACGAAACCAAACAACCATACCGGGAATGCAGACGTAGAAAGGTTGCACAGCACATTATCCGAAAAATTTAGAACACTTGAAACACAAAATTCTCAATGGTCAACACAAGAAAGGGTATACAAGTGTATCGAGTGGTACAATAAATCCATACATTCCACAATAAAAACAACACCCTTAGACATAGTAGAGGGAAAGATAGAAAAAACTCTAATTAAAAACAGAATATTAGAAGCAAAAAACAAAATTATAGAAAAAAGAAATGAAAATAGGGAGGAATTCGTACAAAATAATCACGAAGGTTATGTAAAAAATTACAAAGCACTTAGGCATAAATATGAGCCTCGTTACAAAAAATTAAAACTAGAAAACATATACCCAAGCAACATTAAAAGAAAAAATAAATTTTCAGGGGCAATGGACATCAACAGGTATATTAATCCTGGTGATAATACCACTAGTAATGTCAACATTAATAATCCAACCCATCAACGAAAACCATAATGGATATGTCGAAATAAAATTAACTGATGTACAACTAATTGCGGACTATACAACTATACTACATATTATAGATCTTACTGAAATCGAAAAGACAATAGAAAACCTCCAAGAAAACGTAGAACAACTTAAAATAATAGATAATAAGGAACTTCTCTTATCAGAAATAAAGAAAGCTAGGACTAGACTACATACCCTCCAGATAAACAAAAATAAAAGAGGTCTACTCAACATCGTAGGTTCAGGTCTCAAATGGATAGCTGGTACCATGGATGATGAGGACAGATCCGAAATAGAAAATCATATAAGTACAATAGATGAGAATAACCACAACATGATAGAAGCTTTAAATAACAATATACTGATAAATAATAATTTCAACGAAACTATGAGAAAACTAGCTAAAACAATTGAATTGGATAGGCAAAAAATTACAGAAAAATTTAATAGCATAGATCAGTCTAACAATGATATTCTTTCACATTTATTTTATATGGACAATATGTTAAAAATAAAAATTTTAAATGATAATATTGAACATATTCAAAACAATATCATTGCTGCAAATAGCAATATTATGGTCAATAATATACTAACATCAGAAGAAATACAAACTTTAGAAATCGATTTCTATAAATTGCAAAATATTAAATTAGGCGTAGCAAAATTTAAAAGTAATAAAATTTTGTTTTTAATAAAAATACCCAAAACAATTGTAAATGTAAAGAGATATTTTCTATCACCACTTGCAGACAATAATAAGTTTGAAATTAACTTTCAAGAAACAGACATTGTATATTACAATAATAATACATATGATTACTACAATAATCCTAATGTAAATAAGCTAAGAAAAACAAATCTTTGTATATTCAACAATAATGTATGTCCAAAAATCAAAAATGTAAAAGCAGAAATAAAAGAACTCGAACTTGGTGTCATTCTTGCAAAAAACATAAATAACACAAAATTAATAAATACTTGTGATGAACGAAATGTAACATTAAATAATAATAATTTAATAATTTTTAGTAATTGTAAAATAGAAATAAATAATGTAATTTTTTCCAACTATGATAAAACATTTAAAAATAGCTTCGTTAAATTACCCACATTTATGTACAATAATACAAAATTAACCTTATCATTAGACGAAATAGTCTTGAATGAAATAGACAACATCAAAAATATCAAAGAATTAAAATTCGATAAAAATATTCACTCAACATCAATCATTATAACTTTTGTAATCATATTATTGATAATAACTATCACTGTGAGTGCTATTGTCTACATATACAAAAAATTCTCAATACTTAGAATAAAAATTCGGGAGAATTTTCAATCAAGGGAAGGAGGAGTTACGTCAGTAACAACGACGGCAGCTCCAACTCCAAAACCACAGCTAAGGCTTAGCCTCCACAATTAAAAAGCCAATGCACGAAAATACATATAAACAATCAAAAACGAAATATGCCGATTAAGCATAAACAGCAGTTTTAATTATTGTCGCTTATTACTTTGTAGCGACACTTACACTATTTATGTACAGAACGACACTTAAGCAATATGTTTGCATAAGGGTCGTTCACTTTATTATTGTTTATATTACTTTTCGAGCATTGACCAGTAAATTCTGCATATGCAGAATTTGTACACAAACAAATAAACAATAAGTTATCGTATAACAGCTTAGCAGCTGAACAATTTGATTATTATAAATAGCAGTGACATTGACATTTCAAGTTTAGTTCAGAAGAACCAATAAAGTAGAGTGCAGTTAATTATAACAACTTTGAGTTTTTATTTAATCTTGGCTCTACACACTTAACTCGCGCGGCGCAATGTGAGCAGGGGAATCCCAAGGGGCCGGGGTTCTTTCTCTTCTTCTATGGATCTTAGTCGTTAACGACCTTCTTAAGAAACTAGAGGATCTGGGCTGCCGGGTGATTGCCTATGCAGACAATGTAGCACTTATGGTCAAAGGAAAGTTCCTTAGCACCGTATACGAGCTGACGCAGGGATATCTCGGCGTTGTAACAAAATGGGCGGTCGGATGTGGACTCACCATCAACCCGAATAAAATGGTTTTATTCAGTAGAAGATATAAGATCCCAGTGACACCTTTGCCGCAAATGGGAGGTATCCGCCTGCGACCGGCGTATACAGTGAAGTATCTAGGGCTCATCCTAGATAAGAAGCTTTCTTGGAAGTCGAACATCGAGGAGAGAGCCAAAAAGGCATCGATTGCCCTCTACTGCTGTAGCGGAGCTATTGGCAAAAGGTGGGGCCTCTCACCGAAGGTGGTCCTCTGGCTCTATGATACCATAGTAAAGTCCATAATGTTCTATGGAGTCTTTATGTGGTGGAGGGCTTTACAGAAGACCACACTTGGTAAGAAACTCGAAAGCGTTGAACTGGCTGCGCTTATCAGCATGTGCGGTGCATTAAGGTCCACCCAACCGTGGCACTTAATGCAATTCTGAACATAACGCCCGTGGACATTGCCGGAAGGTGTATGGCCGCAAAAGTGGCTATTAGACTCCGGGAATCTGGGTTCCTAAAGGAGCGTGTTTCTGAACACTCAGACATCCTTACAAGCTTTGACTGCATACCGGATCATCTGGATCATGGAGCCGCCATATCAAACTCCCGCGGTTTCTTCTCTACCTATATACCGAAGAGGGAGCTATGGGTGGGAAAAAGCCGTTGGAGGAGAGGGGCAGTAAGCTTCTTCACGGATGGGTCAAAGCTTGGGAGGAAGGTTGGTGGAGGGGTTTACTGTCGGGAGCTCTCCATCAGCTCTGGTTTCAGACTTCCTGACTACTGCAGTGTATTTCAGGCTGAGGTTGCAGCCATTAAGGTAGCAGCAGATCTGCTACTCCGGAGGGTATCCACCTTCAGGGAAGTGACCATTCCCTCAGATAGTAGAGCGGCGATACTAGCCCTGAATTCATTCACAGTGCGTTCAGGGCTGGTTGAGGAGTGTCTGGCTTCACTGTCCCTGGCGGCGACAGTATTTACTATAAGGCTTGTATGGGTGCCGTGCCACAGCGGAATAGCGGATAATTGCATAGCTGATGAGCTAGCAAGGAAGGGTACCCTAGAGTCACTATCGGTAGAATGGCAACGGGTCGGTGCTCTGGTGTCCTCTTGTGTCCTACTACTGGAAAGCTGGGCCTCGCGGATGCTTGGTCAACGCTGGGCCAGCACTGGTACTTGCGCGGTCGCAAAAGCATTCTGGCCCAAGATCGATCACAGAAGATCTATCGATCTCTTCGCCCTCAGTAAGGCAAGCCTCTCTTTAGTAGTGGGGCTCTTGATAGGCCATTGCCTTATTCGCACGCCTGCTGTAAGACTAGGAATCTTACCGGATGCCGCTTGCAAAAGCTGCTTAGAAGAAGATGCGGCAGAAACTAGCCAGCACTTCCTTCTTGACTGTCCCGCATTCGGGAGGTTAAGACTTAGATACTTGGGGGCACATACCTTCAGACATCCTTCCGAACTGGTGGGAGTAGATATCAAGTGCATTTGCACATTTGTATCAGCCACCAAACGTTTTGCCGATCTTTAAGTCCGAATACGGGAGTTCTATTTTCTATGGCATCACAAAGAACTACGTATAGTCCACGTGCGCTCTTAGATCGGCCATTCAACCTAACCTAACCTAAGTACCAGGAAGGGGACGTGGACAATAGCTGGGTGGTCCTATATTCACTTTTGCTTTGCAAAATTGCAGTTCGGTCCAGGCTATTAAAAATATACATATGTAAGTACATAAATAAAAACAGTGACTATGTTATTTTTAACGTGCGGCGGAAGGGTAACAATGCGATCGTCCTAAAGGATGAGGTACAGATGTTTTGAGCGGGCTAATATGTAAGTAGTAACGAAACGGCATAGATAATACTCGAGTTACTGTTAAATGAAAGGTATCCAACATTGACCTATCTTGTGAACGGTGCTGATTGGGTCAGACAGGTAATCGTGTAGGATGAATGCTCAATGTCGCATAACCGACAACAGACGTTGCCGATTATTGAGCGTGGTACCGCGGCAAAAGAGACACACGCACGCCTCATGGCTTCACCGTTATGGGCTAAGGTTGAGCGGTAACAACTGGATATTAACTTAATTGTCCAGCTCTACAATGATCGGGAGTCTGGACTCTTCTTGAAGGCCGCAGGCCAAAGGATACTAACGGTAAAGTAACCTTTGACAGCCTGTTTTTGTAAAGATGTTAGTTTGGAAGATAACTTTATTACGTAAATGAAATAGTTCCGAGTTTACAAGAAAACTTGGCTAACGAGGAGTGGTTGTGGGAAAGAGCTATCATGCCGCTCAAGAACGGATTGGTAGATAAATTGATCTTACAGGAGAGGCCAAGACGGTAATAATACCCAGAATCCCTAAACTACCTGCGTTAATTTTTATATGGAGTAAAAATGAGTCAAAATGATATACGAGGGCTGTCTGATAAATAACCGACCTCAACGTGAAGCTAGCGGTACATCTGAGAAAAAAGTTTCTACTTCAAATTGTGCATATTATAATAGCTACTCGCCAAAATTTCAGAAATTTATCTTGCGCAATTATCTGTTGACAGTCGTTTTTGTGAGTTTATTTCGGTGATTTCCCCAAAATGGAAAAAATTGAATATCGAGCAGTAATTAAGTTTTTATTTTTGAAAGGCAATACGCCTTCACAAATCAAAGATGAGTTGGACTCTATGTATGGTGACTCTGCACCATCGTTTACCAAAGTAAAATTTTGGGCAGCTGAATTTAAACGTGGTCGCAGGAGCTTGGAAGATGATGAACGTCCTGGGCGTTCAAAAACTGTAACCACTAACGATAACATCGCTAAAGTTCATCAATTGGTACTAGACGACCGCCGGATTAAAGTTAGGGAAATAACTGAGATTATGAAGATGTCAAAAGAACGTGTTTGTCACATATTAAACCAAGATTTGGGCGTTTGCTTACGCTAGACCACAAACGTGCGCGCATGAACATTTCCTGCGCTCTTTTGGCTCAGTTTAGAGGCAATAAGACCGAGTTTTGGAGAAGTGTGTGAAGTTACAAGGAGACTGTGTAGAAAAACAAAAAAAAAAAATTTTTGAAAAAGTCCCGTGCATCATGGTTAGGTCGGTTATTTATCAGACAGCCCTCGTATTTTTGAGCTGCACCGAAATGTGTCTTTATTAATACTTTCAAGACAAAACTGGTATTTTTACTTATTACTAATCGGTCGTGTCTGGATACTAACGTATATTATATTATTTGTTCAGGTTTATTTACTCATATATATTTTGCTTAGCAGCAGAATAACTTTTGCCAACAGCTGCTACGTGGACTGAGTAGGCAATTGGGAAGTAAAGTCCTCTCTTGACAAAAAAGACCAAACTCTATAAGACACCCTTTATTCCCGTCCTGCTATATGGTAAAGAGGCATGGACGATTACATCATCTGAGTTTTCGAGCGGAAGGTTCTGCGAAAAATTTATGGTCCTTTGCGCGTTGGCCACGGCAAATATCGCATTCGATGTAACAATGAGCTCTAAGAGATACGCGACGACATTGACATATAGTAGTTCAGCGAGTTAAAAGACATCGGCTATGCTGGCTAGGTCATATCGTACGTATGGACAAAAACATTTCAGCTCTGAAAGTATTCAACGCAATACCCGCCAGGAAAAGCAGAGGAAGAGGAAGACCTCCACTCCTTTGGAAAGACCAGGCGGAGAAAGACCTGGATTCGCTTTGAATCTCCAATTGGTGCCACATTGCGAAAAGAAGAAACGACTGGCGCGCTGTTGTTAATTCGGCTACAACCGCGTAAGCGGTGTCTACGCCAGTAAAGAAAAAGAATAAAATAAAGTGAATAAATAAATTATGGTAAGTATTTTACGGTACGATCAATTACATTATTGTGAAAAGTGTAAGAAAGACAAAGTGTCCAGAAAATTCAAAAGCAAATAAACTTTTTAAGTAACACTAAACGCTAGAACGCTTAGTAGGCAGATTTTCCATAATGTGAACAACAAACACGAATAACAATAATGTTTCTAATAAGAATCCATACTAATAGCAACCATAACTGCCTCCACTACATACAGTAGACTCGCGGTAACAAAAACACCGCCTTGTGTGAACAGCGGCTAACATGAACATAATTTTGTTTACACTGACTACTCGGTATTTAAAACGTTATTTTCTTTTCTACATGCATACATATGTATGTTAATTATGGGAATCGTTTTTATAAAACGGGGAATGCCCGTAAATTATTGCTTATGAGTATACTGGGATGGATCGATGTGGATTGGCATTAAAATTAGTGCGCGTTGCTGACTTTGCATGATCTAATCTAAAGTTATTCGTGAAAAATGTCGCAAAAACGACCAAAATACTTGTCTTTAAAGGAAAAAGTTGATGTAATAGAAAAATTAAAAGGAGGATCAAGCGTTACCAGCTTAGCAAACCAGTACAGTGTTGCAAAATCAACAATTTGCGCTATCAACAAAAAAAAAGAGAACATTTTAAAATGTGTGAACAGTACATTTTCTGGGCCTGGCGGAGCGGAAGACTTTGAAGTGTTCTGAACTTCCAAATGGAAAAAGCGCTTTACCGTTGGTTCCTTAAACAGCGACAAAAAAATTACCCTGTCAATGGATTGATAGTTAAAGAAAAAGCTAAATATTTCATTCAAAAATTAAAGAAACTCAAAGCGATTTTAATGCGAGTGATGGATGGTTGCAACGCTTTAAGAAGCGTTGTGGTGTGCGTTTTATTAAAATAAGTGGAGAAAGTTATCCTCTAGACCTGAACTTGTGGACCCTTTCAAAAACAAGCTGCAAGCCAAAATATATAATGCACACGAATCGAGCATATGAATAACAATCAGGAAAGCATTACACAATTTTTAGAAAAACTCTCAACAAAAACCACTAATCATATTCTAAAAGAAGACAATGCGCTATTAAAAATCCAATACATGAATCAGCTTGATTATAATATAGATTTATTATTGAACCATATCTCTGACATAATAGAAGCTGTAATGCTCGCAAAACTTGGTATAGTATCAAAGCTTATTCTTCATCCAAATGAATTGGATGAAATAAGACACCATTTTAAGTCCCATAATATTGACTTAGTTTCGGACGGACACCTTTACGAACTTCTGAAACTCCAAGCATATTATAATAATAGCAACTTAATTTTTAATATAAAACTTCAAAATTTGGCTAAAAGTACGAATTCGCTTTTCCATCTCATTCCTCTTCCTTTGAACAATACGAAAGTAATTAAAACAAAACCATACGTAAGTTACAATAACCACGAGCTCCAATACTTAACAGAGATTTGCCCAAAAATTGAGAACGTGTATTACTGCAAGAGGTTAAATGACTTCGAAAGCACCAATAGGTCAACTTGTATCGCTAGAGTCTTGAATAATAAAACACCAATATATCCTGTGAACGATGTGGGGTCCACATCGAATATATTCCAACCGGAAGATAATTATATAATGGTTATCAACGTAAAGGGACTACCGATAACTTCTGATTGTGGGCAAAACTTCACAATTGAAGGAACCTCCCTTCTCCACTACACGAATTGTTCCGTCACGATAGCGGGAACAACATATAAAGACAACCCTTCAGTCCATTGGGACACAATCTTCGTAGCACCACCAAATCTAGAGAAAATGCAAATAACAGAGACTTTAAGCCTAGAGAAGATCAAAGATTACAGTTTCATCAACAAAAATGATATTACGAGATTAAGAAAGGATGAAATTCAAAGGAGAAACATAATAACGATAACAACATTGATACTCATCACCTTAACTATCACTTGTGTAACTCTGCTATGGAAAAACCCCAGAATTCGGTATTATCCTAAGCCCACTGAAGCCGCTCTGTCTCCACCAACTTCGTTGTGACCATCGCTCTACTCTAAGGGGGGAGGAGTTATATCGTCACTTCAACCCCCACCAAAACCCAGAAGGCACCAATAGAATAATAAGAACATATCATTAAATTTATTTTATTATTTGAGGCATTGCAACAACTGTAATTAATACTTACTTCCTGTTATCAACTTTTGTGCAATTGTTGTTGTTTTAATTTTTACTGACTCTTCAAATTTATTTTACTTGCTTGACTTCATAAGACACCAATGGAATAGTAAGAACATGTCATTAAATTTGTTTTATTATTTAAAACATTGCAAAAGTTGTAATTAATACTTACTTCCTGTTATCAACTTTTGTGCAATTATTATTGTTTTAACTTTACTGACTCATCAAATTTATTTTACTTGCTTGACTTCGTGTGGAATTGGTTTGAGAAATAAAAACCATTATTGGTGTAACCTTCGAAGAAACAAGGTGTTTAAAGTGTTTTATTTGAACGGAAGAAAGTTTGAGCAACATAACTAGCGTGTTATTAAACACCGAATTGTTAATGTACCAGCAGAGTATATTCAAATTTGTCAGAATGCTCGAAAGAAAACTACACCTTATATGGTAGAGTATTTGA
This sequence comes from Bactrocera neohumeralis, assembly GCF_024586455.1. NCBI lineage: Eukaryota > Metazoa > Arthropoda > Insecta > Diptera > Tephritidae > Bactrocera > Bactrocera neohumeralis. The sequence continues at coordinate 20,313,746 of NW_026089622.1, forward strand.
ATCATACTTTTTTCAAATATTTCAAGGGCATACAATTTTTAAAAATAATTCGTCCTGGTCGCGGAAAGGGTGAATCAAAAGTCACCGATATTCGTGCGATTAAATACACACCGGAAAGGAAAATATTTTATAAATTGCGTTTTCCCGAGCCATGGAGCTATTTACAACAAAGAGTGGACAGAAGTGTTGTGAAAACTGATTGGTCTAATTTGCCACAGCTTCATCAAGAAAGAAGAAAATTAACAGCAAGAAAATACGCAATTGCAATATTTAAAAACTTCTTTGCCAAGAGACTACCAACAATATTATGACGATCTGCCACATGAGTGATATCTTCTTATTTTTATACTCTCGCAACAATGTTGCTAACGAGAGTATTATAGTTTTGTTCACATAACGGTTGTTTGTAAGTCCTAAAACTAAAAGAGTCAGATATAGGGTTATATATACCAAAGTGATCAGGGCGACGAGTAGAGTCGAAATCCGGATGTCTGTCTGTCCGTCCGTCTGTCCGTCCGTCTGTCCGTCCGTCTGTCCGTGCAAGCTGTAACTTGAGTAAAAATTGAGATATCATGATGAAACTTGGTACACGTATTCCTTGGCTCCATAAGAAGGTTAAGTTCGAAGATGGGCAAAATCGGCCTACTGCCACGCCCACAAAATGGCGGAAACCGAAAACATATAAACTGTCATAACTAAGCCATAAATAAGGATATTAAAGTGAAATTTGGCACAAAGGATCGCATTAGGGAGGGGCATATTTGGACGCAATTGTTTTGGAAAAGTGGGCGTGGCCCCGCCCCCTACTAAGTTTTTTGTACATATCTCAGAAACTACTATAGCTATGTCAACCAAAGTCTACAGAGTCGTTTTCTTCAGGTATTTCTATATACAGTTCAAAAATGGAAGAAATCGGATAGTAACCACGCCCACCTCCCATACAAAGGTTATGTTCAAAATCACTAAAAGTGCGTTAACCGACTAACAAAAAACGTCAGAAACACTAAATTTTACGGAAGAAGTGGCCGAAGGAAGCTGCACCCAGCCTTTTTTTAAAAATTGAAAATGGGCGTGGCGCCGCCCACTTATGGACCAAGAACCATATCTCAGGAGCTACTAGACCGATTTCAATGAAATTCAGTATATAATATTTTCTTAACACCCTGATGACATGTACGAAATATGGGTGAAATCGGTTCACAACCACGCCTTCTTCCAATATAAAGCTATTTTGAATTCCATCTGATGCCTTCTCTGTATAATATATACATTAGGAACCAATGATGATAGCGGAATAAAACTTTACAAAAATACGGTATTTGAAAAATATGTAAATGACGTATAATGAAATCTCGATTATCACTTTACCATGCGAGAGTATAAAATGTTCGGTGGCACCCGAACTTAGCCCTTCCTTGCTTGTTTAATATATTTTTTTGTTTTGCTTAATTTATAATTTTCAAACAGCAATGAATTAAGACTGAACTGAAATATTTTTTTGTGATAATAAAATACGCCATTTGCAAAAAAACTGCAATATTTATTTTTCGAAACTGTGCTAAGTCCAATACATCCAAGTGCAAATAACTCCAGAAAATGTGCTAAGTCCAAAAAAGGCCTATATAAAGGTGCTCATTAAATTTTTTATTATATTTTTTTTGTACTTAAATGAAATATCACAGTTGACAAAACTGCGTTAGAAAAAAAAAAATTTTTGAACTTCAATTTTTATTCAGTTTTTTTTTTTTTGTTTTATTTAATAATTCAAAAATGGCGCTTAGTACCTTTGCACGTTAAGCCGACGAAATATTGCTTAGTAGTAAAAAAAAATTGTTAGGTTATCACAGCTAAACTGTGGTTACATGTTATGATAAACGTGCTCTGCTATAAATATAAGTACGTTCTCTGCTATTACTTTTATAAAATAACTTCGATGTTTCACCTCTGCCAGCTGTCAACTGACAGCTCAATTTTTTTTAATTCGCTCCATATATTCAGATTGTGCAAAAAGTAACCAATCAATAATTATAAAATAAAAACAAACAATCAATAAAAATCAGTGCTTACAAATTATTATTTTCAATCATAAACAAATAGTACACGTAATAAATCGATAAAAACAAAACAAAAAAAAACAATAATGAGTGCTTAGCAGCCTCACCAGCAAGGCCGTAGGCATTCCTTAAATGCCTACTTCAGTTTTGTCGAGGCAACAAAAACAAAGCCTGGCAAAAAAATGTAACGGCGAAGATAAGTCACCGTAGCGATCAGCGGAAATGGAAATTAAGCAAGCACAGTCAGCAGAAGCAGCAGTAAACAACAATCGGGCAACAACAAATGCGCCGACAGCAGACACTATTCAGGTACTAACTAGCACCCGGACAGCGAAATAAAAGAAAACGCAAGGTGAGAATGTACCATACAAAAAAGGACCATCTGTTCAGACTGGTATTGACCGCTGCGTAAATGTCCAATTAAATCAGCGGTCAATAAGTTTTAATTTCAACCAGGTACGCCAAATGGCAAAAACTATAAATCCTAAATGGCAACAGATTTGCCTTGCTGAGCAAGGAGCCTAACGATGATGTAAAGGGTACCACCACAGTCGTAAATACCAAACCCCCTCCAATTTATTTTCGTGAGCGTAGCTCAAATGCACTTGTCTCCAAACTAAGCAATTTAATAGGCATAAATAATTTTCATATTGTGCCCTTGAAAAAAGGTAACGCAGATGAAACAAAAATTCAAAAATACACTGAGACAGTTCCACAGTTGTAAAGTACTTGTCAAACATTAACAATAATTACTACTCTTACCAACTGAAGAGCTCAAAAGGACTAGTTGTTGTAAAAGGTATAGAGTCTTTGATAAACTTTAACGATGTTCAAGAAAGTAAATATTACTTAAATAGTAAATATTTTTAACAGGAACAAAGTGTCACAACCTATTTTCAAAATAGAATTAATGCCAAATTCTAACCAACTAAAGAAAAATGAAATACACCCGGTGACGAAAGAAATCACACTGCTAACTACAGGGGTTGCCACAGCACAATTACAAGCTACAACAATAACTATAAAAAATCGCTGCGGGGACTTCAATCTGACAGCCAAATATCGCCCACCCCTGTTTAAAATTACAGACATCCAATTCAAAGACTTTTTTGGAACACTAGGCCATAGAATTTTAGCAGGTGGAGATTGCAATGTAAAACACACCTACAACACCGACAACTGTACCACACTGTTATAAATAGACTCAATAACCTTGACGTAATATCTCCTGGTAAGATGACATATTGTATTGAGTACAAAATAAATATAGGGAGAGATATTGACGAAAGCATAAGAGAACTCAATGATATAAAAACTACCGCAGCTGTCGTATCAACGCCAAACAAAAACTATAAGCCGCTTGGTTCCAGAAAAATCTCTAATAGAGAAATAGAAATGCTTGTAAATGAAAAACGGCGGGCAAGATGTGAATGGCAGATAAATCATTCCCCTTCCACTCAGCTTAAATTAAAATCTGCTGTACGTAAATTATAACAATAAGAATTGAACACCGAAATGTATATAAAGAAGCTGTGTCCAAATTCCAACAAGCAAAATTCCCTTTGGAAAGCCCAAAAGTCCATGAAGCCACCAACTGACTCCAACATGCCTATACAAGACTTGGGTGGAAATTTGGCTCGAAGTGACGAGGAAAAGGCTAATTGTTTTACAAATCACCTAGAAAAGGTATTTCAACCCAATTTGCCAAAGAACAATTTTAAGCTGTCAATCTTACGCAACACAGCTAAAGAATCGCTCGAGTCTCTTAAGACTTCACCTTCTGAAATTATTGGTAGCATCAAAGAACTTAATCCAAAAAGTCGCCGGGGCATGATAAAATTTCCCCAAAAATGCTAATTGAGTTACCAATTATTGCTGTAGATGTACTCTCTTTGCTCTTCAATTCAATTCTTAGTTTCGGATACTATCCAATTTCATGGAAAAAGTCGCAGATTGTCTTGATAGATATACCTGGGAAAGACTTAACACATTCCTATTATTCCTGTAGAACCCCCAAAGGTGATCTGGTCACTGATGCCCATAGCATACTTAAATTATGGAGGGAACACTTCTCCAGCCTGCTGAATGGCAGTGAACGCACAACACGAGGAGAAGGAGAGCCCGATTCCCCAATCGATGACGATGGAGCAGACGTTCCATTACCCGACCATGAAGAAGTTCGAATAGCAATTGCCCGCCTGAAGAACAACAAAGCAGCAGGGGCCGACGGAAACGGGGCCGAGCTATTCAAACACGGCGGCGAAGAACTGATAAGGTGCATGCATCAGCTTCTTTGTAAAATATGGTCGGACGAAAGCATGCCCAACGATTGGAATTTAAGTGTGCTATGCCCAATCCATAAAAAAGGAGACCCCACAATCTGCGCCAACTACCGTGGGACCGTCAACAAACTGATTGGACCTTATCAGTGCGGCTTTAGACCTGGTAAATCAACAACCGACCAGATATTCATCATGCGCCAAATCTTGGAAAAGACCCGTGAAAGGAGAATCGACACACACCACCTCTTCGTCGATTTCAAAGCTGCTTTCGACAGCACGAAAAGGAGCTGCCTTTATGCCGCGATGTCTGAATTTGGTATCCCCGCAAAACTAATACGGCTGTGTAAACTGACGTTGAGTAACACCAAAAGCTCCGTCAGGATCGGGAAGGACCTCTCCGAGCCGTTCGATACCAAACGAGGTTTCAGACAAGGAGATTCCCTATCGTGCGACTTTTTCAACCTGCTTTTGGAGAAAATAGTTCGAGCCGCAGAACTAAATAGAGAAGGTACCATCTTCTATAAGAGTGTACAGCTGTTGGCGTATGCCGATGATATTGATATCATCGGCCTCAAGTCCCAACGCTAATGGAAGTTCCTTACGGTATTAGAAATTTATTCGATCTTGGGTCCTTGGTGTCATTATTTTTGCTGGTGCAAATTAGTCAAATATCCTTTTGATATGTGGCATGCCAATTTTATCCACTGTATCGCGCGACAATGGGAGTAAATAGATTCCTTAATATTTGTTTTTTTAAGTTTTGATGACAGCAAACACGTCAATGGTGAATACTGCTGAATTCAATTCTATTATAGATGTACAAACCTATCGAAGAACAGCTTTTCTCCTTACCATAGTCCTTCAGAATTTACTCAACACATACCATCGAAACCAGCTAAGTATGGTAAATCCATATCCTTTGAACACTGGTAAAACAAATAATACTCGCGAAAAAAGTCAGAGTAAAATAGTAGTGACGCAATAGGCGGCTTCCCACCGATGAAGTGACAGGTATATCAGTATGGATAACTTTTTTACTACTCCAACAGTTGCCAAACATTTGATATCGCGCAATACATACCACCACCATAATTTTTAATTTTATGGCAGCAAATTAAACTCGGAAAAAATATTAATGTTGTTATGTATCTAAAAAAACAAACCAGATATTCTATTTTTATTATTATGATTGATGAAAAGGTTAGTAAAATTAAATCTTAACAATACAAAAAGTATCAGCATTAGCGACTAAGGCCATCAGCTTTTACATTTTACATTGTGAAAATAGATCTTTAATTTACATATAAATTTAGTAAAGTCTTTAATGTTAGAATGGGTTACATTTGTCAACAATTCACTTAAGTTCGGGTTATTAAGTTCTTGTCTGACATAATCTAATGATTAACAGTTTACAATTAAATGTTGAACTGTCCGATTCTCCAAGTTGCAGTATGGGCAGACAGGCTGTATGGTTTTTCCCATTCCCATTTTCTGGAAAATTCGCACATTCTTCAGGTTTTCCTTTAGCATTCAAAGCATTGAGTTTGGTGGTTAAAGTGAAACGAATGAAATTTTGTTCAATTCTCTTTTGAAAAGCGTTCACGACTTTATGCATTTTAAATAAATATAAGTGATCTACATAGTAGGAATCAAAAAAAACTGTTATTTATATTCGTCAATTCAGGCATTGACCGCTACGTCAATATAAAAAGGAAATAAAGTCCTTCAAAGTCAGCGGTCAATCCTAAGAGATTTCAAGGCGGCACGCCAAATAAAAATAAAAAGGAAGTTTTAAATGGCAACAGATTTGCATACTAAGCAATGGATCAGACGACGATGCAAAGGGTACCACCACAGTCGTTAATGCCAAACCACCTCCAATATATTTGCGCGAGCGTAGCAGTAATGCTCTCGTTGCTGAATTGAGTAAAATTGTAGGTACTAACACTTTTCATATAGTGCCTTTGAAAAAAGGCAATATAGATGAAACAAACATTCAGTCCTACACTGAAAAAAGTTTTATGGATATAGTTAAATTTTTGTCAAATAAAAACAAGAATTATTATTCGTACCAACTGAAGAGCTCTAAGCGCCTAGTTGTTGTAATCAAGGGCATAGAGTCCGCCGTAGACTCTAGTGAAGTCAAAGAAGCATTGGAAGAATGCGGTTTTGGAATTAAAACAGTTGTAAATATATTTAATAGAAACAAAATACCACAGCCAATGTTTAAAATTGAATTGCTGCCGAACTCAAACTAACTTAAAAAAATTAAACACATGCAATATATAATTTGAAATATTTGCTGCATCGTAGAGTAACTGTTGAAGAACCACATAAAAGAAACGGTCCGGTACAATGTACTAACTGCCAAGAATATGGGCATACTAAATACTTATGGTATTCTACGCAGTGTTCGTGTGGTATGTGGTGATTTACATCCCACTTCTAAGTGCACCCTTAAGAAAGAAGAATTAAATAAAAAATGCAGCAATTGCGGAGGAAATCACACTGCTAACTACAGAGGTTACCCTGTATATAAAGATTTGAAATCGAAGTTGTCACAGGGCATTCAAGCACGTCGTAACCAAATGTTACAAACACCCCGTAATGAAATTATGTATAGCAACCTCAGAAAAAAGGTCTACTCCTATTACTTCTAACAATAGTAATATGCAAGGAAGCTATGCAAATGTGGTAAAAAGCAACACTGTATAAATTCAACTGCCGCAAAATCCTCCAAATGGAGGCATTGAAACTATGATTATAAATCTTACGTAGTGTATGACACAATTCATGTCGACCATGCAAAACATGATCCCAGATTTAATAAAATCACAAAATCAAATGTTGCAAAATTTATTAAGTAAAAAATGAGTTTACTAAATATCTGTATATGGAATGCTAACGGTGTTAACCAACATAAATTAGAGATGATCAGATTTCTGTCTGAGAAGAATATCGATGTAATGCTTATTTCAGAAACTCATCTAACAAATAAAAATAATTTCAATATACCGTGATTTAGACTATATGTTACAAATCATCCGGATGGAAAAGCTAAAATAGTAAATAAAAAAAGGCTAAAATATAAAAAAATTGTCAGTAGCCACTTTAATATTGAGTACAAAATAAATACAGGAAGAGATATTGACGAAAGCATTAGAGAAGTCAATGATATAATAACCAGCGCAGCTGTCTTAGCAACACCAAACAAAAGTTATAATCCGCTTGGTATCAGAAAAATCTCTAATAAAGAAATAGAAATGCTTGTAAATGAAAAACGGCGTGCAAGACGTGAATGGCAGATAAATCGCTCCCCTTCCACTCAGCTTCAATCGAAAACGTGAGGAAGAATTGAACACCGAAATGTATATAAAGAAGCTGAGACCAAATTCAAACAAGCAAAATTCTCTTTGGAAAGCCCAAAAGTTCATGAAGCCACCAACTGACTCCAACATGCCAATACGAGACTTGGGTGGAAATTGGGCTCGAAGTGACGAGGAAAAGGCTAATTGTTTTGCAAATCACCAAGAAAAAGTATTTCAACTCAATTTGCCAATCTTACCCAACACAGCTAAAGAGTCGCTCGAGTCTCTTAAGACTTCTCCTTCTGAAATTATTTTTATCATCAAAGAACTTAATCCAAAAAAGGCGCCGGGACATGATAAAATTTCCTCAAAAATGCTAATTGAGTTACCAATTATTGCTGTAGAGGTGCTCTCTTTGCTCTTCAATGCAATTCTTAGTTTCGGGTACTATCCAATTCCATTGAAAAAGTCGCAGATTATCTTGATAGATAAACCTGGGAAAGACTTAACACAGCTGTCTTCATACAGATCAATCAGTCTTCTACCCTATCTTTCAAAAGTAATTGAAAAAGTATTACTAACAAAGATGTCTCCTTTCCTCCATGAAAATAATACAATACCAATGCATCAATTCGGTTTTCGTGCGAAACATGGCACAATAGAGCAAGTAAATAGAATTACTAACGAGATAAGGAAAGCATTTGAGCACAGAGAGTACTGTTCAGCAATATTTCTAGATGCAGCTCATGCGTTTGGTGTGGCATGAAGGTCTTTTATATAAGATTAAAAAAATTCTACCTTTAGAATTGTATAAAACAATGGAGTCTTCTTTAAAAAATAGAAAATTTATGGTAAAAGTGGGAGATTTCCTATCTGATGAACGATAGATAAGGGTTGGTGTACCCCTGGGCAGTGTTTTAGGCCCAACACTATACATCATATATACAGCAGATTTCCCAACAGCTAATAAGGTATTAACTTCCACTAAAAGTTATTCGTTAAAGAAACAAAAATACATAATGGTAACATAACCTATAAGGGCTATAAAACATAATACTATATATTTTGCTTACCTCACAAAAGTCACGGTGAAGAGATTTAAATTAAAGCACAAAATATTAGGCGTAAAATAATGCCCATTCCGGATTTGGATTTAATATATGAAATATAATAGTGGTGAACACACGGAAGATTAGTAAATTATAGACATACATAAGTAAATTCTACAAACTCGAGTCAAGACATGTGTGGGACATATGATGCCATAGCCTTTTCATTCGACGGTACATAGTATATGTATGTATGTATGATGGCGATACCATATGGTGTGCGTTTCAAATCTAACCCTGAATGATATAATTCATGTATGTAAATGCATTCTACGCGTGGCGCAAATTCAAAACGCCCAAGTGGACTAAAACGCTGTGATGCTCACTTTTTTCGCGCAATCGCTCAAAAAAAGATTATAATTAAAAATAAAATCGCCAATTCAGGAGGATTCCTGGTTTGCATTTTTCACGAAAATCAAGGAATCAGTGCCGAAGGTCAAAATCAGGGAATTCCCTGACAAATCAGGGAATATGGTAACCCTAGCCATGTAGTAACAACTTTTGGGCCCAGTCAGTCTATTCAACTAGATAAAACTGAATGGAAAACAATCACAGGATCTTTCCATATGTGCATTGTATTGGCTTTAAACAGTACAACTAACATTAAACATTATATTAATTAACTAATATTTTGTATGTTTACTACTACCGATACCAGGGTACCCGGTTGCCAAATGGAAGATGGTTGAAGTTTAAGTTAATTTTAATGACATGATTAAATTTAAATGCTTTTAAAATTGGTTAGCCTTCGATGTAAATAACGACGATCCGGGAACTTAAGATGAAATATTTTTTTATGTTATTCATCCTAATACATCGTCAACCCGGTCATTAATATAAGTGTTAAAGAAGAAAATAAAGCAATAACGATTAAGAAAGAGTTAAGTTTAGTATAACCAAACCTGTTATACTATTGCATCTTACAGGATAGAAGCCGTTTAAACTACTTCAGGTGTTCGACTTTTTTGTTCGACGAAATGGTGAAACGATTACAATCAAATTTGGTATAGTACATGTAGGTAAGCTTGTTTTGGCATTTACTCTAGTGGCCATATAAAGGAGCGCACATTCGATGTGGGATTAGCGGTGGAAGAGACACTCCGTTGCCATGTCCTGGCATTCACCCCGGCGGATGAACGTCTAGCTCCAATCTGCATTAAAGCGAAGTTCTTCAACACATCGCTGGTTTGCGCCCACGCTGGAAGAGAAGGACGATGGGACCAAAGATGCCTTCTATGAGCGCCTAGAGCGCACTTATGAGAGCTGACCCCTCCAAGATGTCAAAATCGTGTTTGGAAAATTTAACGGCAGGGTGGGCAAAGTAGGTATCTCTAGCACAACGGTTGGTAAATTCAGCCTCCACGATGAAACCTCCCCAAAAGGGTTGAGGCTGATCGTCTTCGTCGAGGCTCGAAATATGGTTTTCTGTAGTACTAGATTCCAGCACAATAAAATTCGTCAAGCTACCTGGTTGTCTCCTAATCGAAAAGCCACCAACCAGATCGACCATGTTGTGATAGACGGAAGAACCGTTTGCAGTGTTTTAGATGCGCGCACGCTCCGAGGTCTTAACATCGCTACGGACCTTTATCTTGTGCAGCAAAAACCGCAAGTCAACAAGCAGAAGGAAAGAAAGGAACGATGTCAAGAAGCTGCAATCACAACAAACGGTCTTCTACTTGACTTGCACTCCTGCTCTCTGAGAGTGCTCATCAGCAACTCGATATAAAGGATCTATGGGACGGAATTTCAAGCTCCACACGTACAGCTCCAAACGAAACCATTGGTTTTTGGAAAAGGAAAGAAAAGCTGGTACGATGAGGAGCACACGACGACAACACGTGCGGGGTGGGATAGATAGTTGAATAGGGAAGCGAGGCGCAGTTGCAGACAAAAACAGAGAGATGTCGAAATGCGTGAGTATGAAGAGCTTGACACATGAGCCTACAGGGGTAATACTCGAAAATTCTACCAGAAAATTCGGCGACTAACAGAAGTTTTCAAGACCGGAGCATACTCTTGTAGAACCCCCAGAGGTGATCTAGTGACTGATGCCCAGAGCATACTAAAAGTATGGAGGGAACACTTCTCCAACTTGTTGCATGGAAGTGAAAACAAAACACCAGGATAAGGCAATCCTGATTCCCCAATCGATGACGATGCAGCAGACGTTCCATTGTTGGACAATGAAGAAGTTCGAATAGCAATGATCCGTTTGAAGAACAACAATGCGGGGGTGGCCGATGGACTGCCGGACGTGCTATTCAAATACGGCGGCGAAAAATTGATAAGGAGCATAAATCAGCTTCATTGTAGAATATGGTCGGACGAAAGCACACCCGACGAATGAAATTTAAGGGGGTTAAGGTTTTAAGGTAAAAATTAGGATTTTTTTGCGAAATTACTTCTTAAACATGGATTGAGTAATTTTATTCGGACATTATGTGCATTATTGGAAAAAATTTTTTCAACATAGGGCAATTCTCTTTATGCTGAAATATTTAAGCATAACCCGGTTACATAACTTCCGCCAGAACGTCTTGAGAAAAAAACACTTTGCGGTGTTCGACATAACATAGATGGATATTATCCGAAAAAAAACAAGAATAATTAGGCAACTTATAATCAAATCTTCCACCTATCGTTCACTGAAAATTGTTTTTTTCATTTAAAAATTTTTGGCGGCCAACTAAAGCTAAAACTGTTATTTTCCAATAAAAAAATCGGTAATTTTGTGGGTGGAAAACACCCTTAATGTAAAGAAAATTACTAAGCGACGAGGGGAGGTATTTTATATTGCAAAAATGTGTACAAAGTTTGAAATTAATCGTTCAAGTTGTTTTGAAATGACAATGAACACAGACTTTGAAAACTAACTAAAAAAGTGACGAAAAAAGTTACCCTATATTGTCATAAGTTGAATAATGTGCAAAAGGTGCGAATAAAATGTCACAATCCATATTTACGAAAAAAATTTGCAAAAAAAGTATTTTTCCATCATGAAACCCCTAACCCTTCCCCTTAGTGTGCTCTGCCCAATACACAAAGAAGGAGACCCCACAATCTGCGCCAACTACCGTGGGATAAGACTCTTCAACATCGCATATAAAGTTCTATCGAGCGTATTATGTAAAAGATTAAAGCCCACCGTCAACAAACTGATTCGGCTATATCAATGTGGCTTCAGACTTTGAAAATCAACAACCGATCAAATATTCACCACGCGCCAAGTTTTGGAAAATAGCCGTAAAAAGGGAATCGACACACACCACATCTTCGTCGAGTTCAAAGATGCTTTTGAGAGCATGAAAAGGCACTACCTTTATGCCGCGATATCCGAATTCGGTCTCCCCGCAAATCTAATACGGCTGTGTAAACTGACGTTGAGCAGCACCAAAAGCTCCGTCAGGATCGGGAAGGACCTCTTTGAGCCGTTCGATACCAAATGAGGTTTCAGACAAGATGACTCCCTATCGTGCGACTTCTTCAATCTGCTGCTGGAGAAAATAATTCGAGCTGCAGAATCCAGTTAACGATCATAGCTTCGAAGTTGTAGATAAAATCATATAACTTGGAACCAAAGTAAAGTCTTCTATATGCGAACAAAAACCAAACTCTATAAGTTACTCTTTATTCCTGTCCTGGACGACGACAATATCTGATGAGTCGACGTTACGACTTTTCGAGAGAAAGATTAATGGTCCTTTGCGCGTTGGCCACGGTGAATATCGCATTCGATGGAAGGATGAACTATATGAGATATATATGACGACATTAACTTAGTTCACGAATGAACGAAAATACTCCAGCTCTGAAGTATTCGATGTAGTACGCTTGGGATCTCCAGTTTGTGCCACATAACAAAAAGGAGAAACGACTGTCGCGGTGTTGTTAACTCGGCTATAACCACGTAAGCGGTGTCTACGCCAAAAAGGTTGGTATATGAGGGCTAAGGGAAGTATTGATTGATATTCAACCCATTTTTGGGCAAGAGTTTATTATTATCAAAAAAACATTATCCTTGAATTTCAGTAATATTTACCGATAATTTCGGCAAAAAGTCAACCATTCGCACTGGGATCCCCATATTTGGTACAAGGTGGCTTTCACAGTTATCTGCTGACTGTGACAATTTTTTTACTCGAGAATGTGTGTGGTGCCACTTCAGCCAACGGAATTTGACTCAGGCCCTTGCAGAGCCTTATTGTATCATCCTGGGTGTAAAATTTATTGCCTCTGGCACTGTTAGTTACAGATTTATTGCTTTTTAAGGAGCTGTGATATGGGTACGGGCGCTGTTATCATTCGATTTCTTTTTTATAGTGTCGGTAAAGGTACTTGAGGGACTTTACCTGAGTGAACTTAGTTAAAGTTTGACTGGCTGAGGAGACATATATGTATTTCAAAACTTTTAATTTAATATCTTAATTTAGCGCTTATTTATGGCACTGTTTTCATTTAATGGCGTTTTCTTGGCATGGCAGTGGTTCGATTACACAAATCTAGGAATGTCTCCCTTTTTTAGCCAGGAACAAAAGTAAATAGTTTCACTACGATATCTTAATTATTGGTCAAGTTATAGCTTACACAAACAGAGAGACGGACGGACAGATAATTGGATTTCAACTCGTCTCTTCATCCTCATTACTTATACGAGTATGTATAGACCTCCATATTAACTTCGATTAGTTTTAGGGGATACAAACAGTCCTTAGGTCAAGAAATATATTATACTCTGTAGCAACTTGTTGCAAGTGTATAAAAATGCAAACAGAAGAAATTTTAATAAAATTGTCAAATCAAATACCATAAATCACCTTCTTTCCGTATGCTCGAAAAAGGGATGCTTTGATTTGAAGTAGGGAAGTCAACACCACCAATATCGCCGATATATTAATTGAAACATTTCGCTCCCACGATTGAATGAACAACAATGAATTGCATAAAAATTTTGAGGTTCTAGAGCGGTTTACTTTCTTGATATTCTTTAGGGAACTGTAAAAATATTTGTCATTTCCTTGCCATTCTTAAACTTAGCTTCATGTCCGAAATACTTTTATTAATTAAATTTGTTTAACTTACCTAAATTACTACTCGTATATTCGTCATAATAGTGCTGTGGGAAGACGATTACTGATATGTATAATTTGTACTGATATCACAGTTCTAATTTGTGAATGAAAAATAACCAACACACTAGTTGGCCATGTTCGTTTAAGAATTTATGTCAGTGTGTTCAGTAAGGTTTCTTCATTTTTTCTGTTTGAAGAGTTCGAAGGTCGCCCAAAACGAGCCATGTATTCAACGATTTTTCAATTTGACGGCTTTGTGCCACTAATACAAAACATGAATGAATTACTAATTTCAAAGATGTTCAAGCATAATTGTAACAAGTAAGGAAGAGCTAAGTTTGGGTGTAAACGAATATTTGATATTCTTGCAACTTGTCTCTAATAAGGCAATAAAATACCTACAGTTGCTGGTTTTGACACACTGGCATAATACTATTTCAAAATAATTCTCTCGGAATTTTTATATCTAATATATCTCACAAATTGACCGATATTTTCAATATTTCAAAAATATAAAAATCTCAATATAATATTATATACCCAATATTATAGATTTACCAGTTTTTAACGTAACCCTATTTGGGTAGAAGGCAGGATTATAATCCGATTTCATTTATTTTCACACTGTCCTTAAGGGTTTTTATAGGATTTGTCCTGAGAAAATTTGAATGTTTTAGCTTATGTGGGTTAGGAGATATGGACATTAAAACTTTTAGAGAGCAAAGCCGCTCAAATTTTTTCAAAACTGTTAGCCCAAGGGAGCCATCTGGTACTGTGATTCCCTGTGTCAAACAACAGTGTTGTATCTTAATTTTGTGCTTAGTTATGGCACTTTATAGATTTTTATTTGTTGGCGATTTGTGAGAGTGGCAGTTTACCTATTATGCTCATCTGTAAACTCGATCTCTTCATCGTGATCATTTATATATACTAGGGTGGGCCAAACATAATCTCTATTTTTTTCTTTGTTACCATGAAAATCTCATCCGACATGACAAAAAACAAGTTCTGGTAAGACCTGAGCTCTTAATATTAATATTAAGAGGTGCCTCATCGATATTTTCGATTTCCCATATAAATATGTAACACAGGAAATTTTGTTTTTTTTTGTTTGGATTTTTACTGTACACAAACAAATAATTGGTAAGCAAGTATCAACACTTATTCTTATAGGAAATTTACCGATCTACAAAAAAGGTCTAGAACATTTTTTGGCTGAGTCAACTCATTCAAAGTATTCGTAGTTAAAGTCCAACAGAAAATTATCAAAAATGATTTCCACAATTTTTCATCTTATATTACAAATTAATGGCTAATAAACATAACAAATCATATTTTTCGTAAAACTTATCGAGTGTTTAGCGATGTAACCATAGAATTTTCACAAAATATCGATAATCGTTTAATAAAATCAGTTTTTAAGTACTTAATTTAAACAAAAACTTTGAACTCTACTCAAATTTCAAGGTTGGAAATGACGATAGTACTGTTAATGAAGTATTATCAAATAGCAAAGAAACATTAGTAAACTTGATTGAAGAAAATTTACGGGTACGAATTCATAAATAAGACTTTTTTAAAATTATAAACGCAATGTGTTCTTAATGAACATATCAGAGTTTCCTCACTCAACAAGACAATTTAAATTGAAATTTGTATGTCTACTTTACAGGTTTGTCAACCAAGAGATGACTATAAAGAACTTCTGGAGCTATCGCTGACTTTTTGGGGGAAAAGCCAAAACCGAACTTTACGTTTAAATATCCAGGTCCAGTTCATCATGCTCGTTGGATGGCGAAAGCCATTTACTCGTTAAAAATTTTTCTCTTTAGAGAAGAATTTAAACTGACAGCGCGAGAATTCAATGGCTTACGTGAAGTTTGTATTTTTCTCGTTAAAATGTATTTAAAAGCTTGGTACACTGCTCTATCTGCGATTCTGGCACCATACAATGACCTGACCTTCATGCAAGATTTAGTTGAGTATAAAACTGTAAACAGCTCCGTATCAAAGTCAATGACTATATTTCAACCATTCGATTTATTTGGTTTTATTGGTTATTATTTTATTGAAAAATTTGGAATCTTGGTCACAGGATGAAAGCTATTAACAGAATCAGGAATTTTTTAAGCGTCTCAGCGTGGTCAATGATGTAGCAGAAAGAGGTGTTGCTTTAATAGAGGAGTACAACAAATATTCTTCTAAAAATGGAGAACAATTGCAATATTTATTGCAAGGTGTTAAAAATCACCGACAAAAATTTCCCGATTGTAACAAAAAGACTTTAGTTTAGTTTTGAAATAATCAATATGTAAGAGATGTACGTTTATATTTAAATTACATAGGTTTATTTTAAATTATTAAATTAGGTTTATTTACAATAACTAATTTAGGTTTACTTTAAAACTATGGTTTAAGATAAAGTATTTTAGATGATGATAAAATACGTCTTTCAGGTTTGATGAACATAAAATGACTATCTGCTTTCGAAGTACGCGCTACCGTCCCTTCGTTATTCTTATCTTCGTCTTTTAGTGATTCTGTTCGTCAAGTTTGCAGTGTCGCATTTAATAGGTGTTAAAAGTTACGTCCACTTCTAGTTGTCTTGCGTGCTTTTGTCGGTCCCACAGAGATATAAAATAAAAAGTTGTATTGCAATCGAAAAATTACTGAGAAATGGCTCTTATTAATTTACATTCCTACTACTATCAAACACTTACTCACACTCTGTCCGATGCTTCACCCAACAGCCCACAACTCTGGCAACATTGATCTCATAAAACTACTAAGTGAACCTTCAGAAAATACGTGATGATTGTATATAGATTTTTAAAAACCAACGATTTGTTAAAATATATTTAAGCAAATTACATCTTTACTAACCCTTAGCAATTCGAATTTTTCACCTAGTTATAATTACAAGACGGCTGAAGGCCTCGTAGCCAGTGCTGCGTTTATGTATTTATATAATAAAACTCTTTTTGTTATATGAATTATTGTAAATAAATAAAATAAATAAATTTACATTTCCCGAGAGTCAGGAGCAAATAGGACACATTAATTTTTCAGGCAACGATTAATGTTTCTAAGTTATCAATCACACAGAGTACAGCTCAAAGTTTTTGTTTAAATTAAGTACTTAAAAAATTGATTTTATTAAACGATTATCGATATTTTGTGCAAATTCTAACTACGAATAACTTTGAATGAGTTGAATCAGCCAAAAAATGTTCTAGACCTTTTTTGTAGATCGGTAAATTTCCTATAAGAATAAGTGTTGATACTTGCTTACCAATTATTTGTTTGTGTACATCAAACAACCAAACAAAAAAACAAAATTTCCTCTGTTATTTATATGTGAAATCGAAAATATCGATGAAGCACCTCTTAATATTAATATTAAGAGCTCAGGTCTTACCAGAGAACTTGTTTTTTGTCATGTAGGATGAGATTTTCATGGTAACTAAGAAACAAAAAGATAAAATTTATTTTTGGCCCACCTTAATATATACTTAGATATAATTTTAGGTGATACAAACAACATTTAGGTGAACAAAACTCATATACTCTGTAGCTACATGTTGCAAGAGTATAAAAATTTACAGGTTTTTTTAATTAATCCTTGACAAGTTGAGACCAAATTATAGAAATATTCAATATAAATATTATGAGCGGTTGCAATATTGGTAAGTGGGAAATATTTGGCTGCAATTAAACTGGAACATAACAGCGGAGAGAAAGGGAAAGAAATAAGTAAATAAAATTAGAGGTTAGCGATTCTTATTGAGTTAAAAAGAAAAATTAAACGATGTAAATATATGTAAGAGAATAATAGTATTATTATTTTTTAAAAATAGTGTTGAATTAATAAGTAAACTAGATTGTTGCATGGCATATTTAGGAGCATTAATTTCATAAATAGTAAGGTTTTTAAATATTTTTATTTCTTTTAACTAAAGCTATTGGAATCGGTTTTGCCGGAAGTGCGATACATCCTATATTTATTTCTATGTTATTGCCATTTTCATAATATACATTAAATTGCCTTAGTATGTTGGCTACTAAAATGAAACCAAAACCACGTACTAAATTCTGCCCAATACATGTTCTTTTTCCTATACTGAATGGTAAAAAATATGGCATATTTTTTCTTATTTGTATAACTTCGTTTTTAGTTTTGCTAATTGTGTTTCTAAAAGCCTCTCCCATTACCGATTTCTCACAGTTCCTTAATACATTCATGGTTGGCTTCGGTTCGTTTTTCTCAGTGGAGTATTCCAAAAACCTTTCTGGTTGGAAACAATTAGGCTTCTTCCAGTACAACTTATTGTGATTTAGGTTGTAGTTATTAATAAAAACAATAGTGTCTTTTGCAACACCATAACCACATATTACTGTATCTTCAGTTGCCACATGTGGTACTATAGGAGAGGACGAACATCTGAGAACCTCGAATATTGTAGCCATAGTAAAAGGCATAGAATCGGTATCATAGAAACTGATTATTCGCTGTCCTTTACTCGAAACTGAATCTGCCTCTAATTGAATTTTCTTGGCAACATTGGGGTGTTTAATCAAATATATCAGAGTAAGCATAACTAAATTTCCAACCGCTGAGTGTCCTCCAATAAAATCTTCTAACATAAACAATATTGTATCGCGTGAAACTTTTTTGTCCTCCATGAGACTATTGAGTAAAGCATCCGTAAAATCATCTTGTGGTTGAGAGGAGTTTAACTCATCTCTTTTATTAATAATACGTTTTAAAATAAAACTGCGGATAGTAGATGACCAGTGAATTAATTTACTCATGTGGTTTTTGTAGAACGGTGCCAACCATGGTAAGAAGTCAACCGCATACCCTTGGTTTATTTCCCAAAAGATTTCGTCGAAAAAGTCAACTACTTCACAGAAATCATGATCATTATATTCAAAACGCACAGAGCACATGTATTGAAAAAACATATTTGCACAAGCTCGTTGAACAAACGACTTTATCGGTATTTGCTTATTATTATTAATTGTTTCATTAAGTTTTTCTATCAGAATTTTTATCTCTGAACATCCAACATTCGACATCTTAATAAAATATGGAGATGTGTCCCGCGGTGAACAATGTTTTCTCGCTAGATTGCGCCTTTTTTTTTGCAGAATTGACCAATCACAAAGGGCTAGAGCTGGGGAATTAAAAAACCAAATTAATTTTTTATTATTATTACGGTATATAATATTTAGATGTTTAGTACATTCAAAATTATTTCAACAATATTAAAGTGTTTAACTAGGATTTGGTCATTTTCGACTAGATTGAAACTACGTATTATTCTGAACAACATTGACTAAGTGTCAATGAGACTAAAACCGGTTTCGAACCATCAGTCTTGTGGTATAAAGTTTTTCATGAGTTGGTAGAGTCCCACCTGTAATAAGTGTTTTATTTATAAATAAAAATAATAATACAATGATTGGCATTAACTCGCCAGAAAAAAGTCAGAAGCACTGAAATCCTTTTTAAAGGTGGTATGGGAAGAGCTTAGTTCAAATATTAGCTAATGAGGTTAAACTTATAACTCACCAACCACTCTATCAAATTGAATAAAATTTGGTGCAGAAGGTTTTATTTATGCAAAAATAGGTGAATTCTTATTATGTAATTTAAAATCTGATCACATTTTTCAATTCACATATATTAATCCAGCCCCAATGATGATATCGAAAACGAATTTCTCGTAAATAATATAGGGATTTTTGACTTCCCGATTGACTTGTTGCTATATAATTAAGTGAACATGAATATGAATGAAATCTTTCCCTTATGTAATGATTTCCGCTCCGCCGATGAGGTTTCTCTCCTTTACTTAACACGTCGACTGCCAATGTATCACCGGTGATATCACTTCTGTCATGAGAAGTCTACTCATAGGTGCCAAGAAAAAAGCACGATAAAATTCGAAGATATGATAGATTTGGTTACAGTCGAATTTGCTCTAACATAGTGGTTTCATATATGTATGTGTAATTAGTGTAATTTTTTTGAACACCTGGTACCTAATTATTTCAAGATATGACAATATATTATTTCATACTGGTACCGGCATAAGCCTGTGGTACCGAGTTAAGCCAATGGCTATAAAATATAAAATATCAGTAAATTTGTTGAAAGGAAGTGCGAATCTTCATATGATAATTCCTCTATATATCATATATTCGTCAGCATATACATAGTATTGAACCAGTAGCGGATACAGAGGGGCGAAATTTGAAGAGCCAATACCTTATTAGTCATTTTACAACTCTTAAAAAATGTGAAGTAAAGGATATATAATTCAGAAATTCGCCATTTTATTTCAGAAACAAAATTAAAGACTGCCTCTATTTTTAAATATAGTAAATAATGCTCTTAGCATTAAAACTGGAGTTACAAAGTGCAGCAACGTATGCAGATTAAGTTTTTAAAAAATCCATGTGCCAAATTTGAAGCGACGTTTCTTGATAGAGAACTTGAAGAAGATGCTGCATTAAGCTTCATCTGAGATATGTTTGATTGATACATTCTCGGCGCTTTATCCTCCAAGTAATAAATCTAATCATAGAAGAATTAGTAACTGGAAAAATAAGGAAACAGCGAGAAAAGCAACGATACTCATCGCAGTAGTGTGCAAATTTCAATTTATAATTGGGATCTTTTGCCTAAGTATGTGATATTCTATCTCTAACTCATTCACTCAGCGTGATTCTTTAGAAAGAATCAATCGATCTGGTAGATACGCTGCTTGTAACATTCGGAAATCGAAGACAAAACGCTGAGGAACATTTTCGATACATTTAACGACACAAAAACAATGGCGGCATAACTGCAAGTTGTCGAAGAAACACCAAGAATCTGCGCCCGACAAACAAAACAAATTTCTGAGAACTTGCGAAGAACACTACAGCGTCAGGGGGAAGATTTGAAGACGCGCTTTTTTAGGTAAGTATTGGATGGACTTCAACTGAGTTTGCTGCTTCCAGGAAAAGTATTTGCTTTGAAAACCAAAGAAATGGAAAATCTTATTGACTGCTTAATAGATAGATGCAAAGACCTTTTGGATAATGATAATTTTGAGCTGAAAGGTCAACTAGATCACTGGCATTGCCATTGGGGGCAGATAGTCAAAAGATACCGACGTAGCTATTAAACTGTATAAAGACTACTATATTTAATATAATAACCTTCATGTTTCAAGTAAATGTTTATTTCTTCTACCTACAACCCACTCTGCACCGCTCAAAAAATAATAATTCTAGATCCGCCCTTGTGGTTGCAATCGGGTTTAAAGATCATTTAGTAACGAAAATTGATCTCATATGAAACATCTGTATGTTCCTAACAGATGTTACATCTAATAGCTTTTTTTAGTTCGTCCGCCTGCGCAAGCGATAGCTCGACTATCAGTTGATGTATGTTGATTAATAGTACTTGGTCCGAATTATAAAAAATATTACGAGAAACTAATTTAATACACAGCTTAAGCGCTTAAAACTATTAGCAAATATATAAGTATTGAGCATCAGAAAATATTATCTTACAATTATTTCTGTCTCCTCCAAAGAGTTGATGGTATCTTATGAAATTGGGTCGTCCTCCGAAAAACTTTCCATTTTGATTAAGTACTTCTTTGATCAATTCCAAATTGTTTATAACGATACATTTGGTAGCTCCCAGTGTTAACGAATACATGCTTCCAAATTTTTTAGAAAGGTCTGTAAGTAATTCCGTAGTAGGCTTTTGGGAAACTAACAAATGTAGATTACCAAGTATTGGCCATGGCAAAGGACCTGGCGCTTGTTGATAAAATTTGACTTCTTTTGTATGTTCAGTTGTTATCACTTTGATCTTACGAAAATGTTTATATAATATGAGGAGATACCAACAACTCATTATTGCAACAGTTAAATAACACAACAAAAGCATTTTCAATGACTGAAAACTAATCCACGTAAAGTTTGAGTTATGAGCGTATCGTTCCAACTGATAATCTTATCTGAAATGTTTCTAACCACATTGAAGAAAGTACTGCATACTCGACATTTTAAATTATAGATGTAGCAATTTTCGCCATTATTTCGTTTATAAATATGTAAATATTATGTTTACATAAATTTGATATCTTAGCTTTCGTTGATATTTATATGATAAAAGTCATGCATGTGATTTTATGTGCATTCATTATTTTGAACTGAAGCTCAGTAATTATCATATATGTATGTAAAACAGAATACCTTGTAGGAAAAATTATTCCAACTTAAAGATTAGCACTTGAACATAAAATTTGTGTTTTTGAAAAAACACTTAATAGTGATCATAATTTTTGACTAAATTATCAAATGATTTATTTAAAAAATATAATGCCCAGGGAATTATTTTTTGGAATAATTAGATACATTTTCGGACACATAAAAAAAAAATAGTAAAAATAAATTATCATGCCATTGATGGGACCTACGTCGTGCCCAGTAATCAATTAATTTAAACAATTGTTAAAAATGGGTTGGATCAGCGAAAAGATCGAATATTTTGATTACCGTCCGTTTAGTATGGGTCATCATCTCATGTGTAGCGCACTTTAATTGAGATATATAAGCTATGTGTATGTATGTAATCGCTCACATTCAAACAAAGGGTTTTATCTGCTTTTGTATTAAAATACATTGGTACCTCAATAGTAATTTATAATGGGCGCCGAGAGGACATATGAGAACCTGATTATTTTATCTGATCGCCATGGCATTATATGCAATGTTTGATTAAACATGTTGTTGTGCTGGTAATGATGAACAATCCATAAAAAAAACATAACTATAAGGTGATGTTTCAACATTTTACAGATCTTATATCGTAGAAGCAAATGAACCGTAAGTTTGGGTATAATCGAACATTTTAAACCCTCTCAATTTGTTAGACCGAAAAGCTGTAAAATACATACTCTTTAAATAAATAAGTAAGGAAGCGCTAAATTTGGGTGTAACCGAACATTTTATACTACCGTAACTTGCAATAAACAAAGCTAAAGAAATGCCGTCTAGTGTTGGCATACTTCATTTAACCCTCATCGAGACCCTTGGGTCTGGCCAGGCCATATTTTGTTTTTAAATGTTATTTAAATATATTGAGAGTGTAGCAAACGACTTGCGCTTCCAGGTAGCCTCCTAGAATTTTATTGTCTATAGAATTCAAAAAAAAAAATTCAAGGATATCGTATCGAAAATAACGAAAAAAGGATATTATAATAGTATTACACCTTAGTGCACAAATGGTGCTTGGAAAGACCCCATATATTTTGTATGAAAATATATGAACTTCTATCATTTCGCACGGTTGATTTATCTGTTTTCATGTTCGTTACATGACCAAATTGGGTTGTATGTTTATCTATGTATGTAATATTTAGCCGCTAGAGCGTTTTAAAGGTTAAGAAAAATGTAATTTTTCTCAAAATATTACATTTCTTGTGAACGCTATTGCCACGCCCCTCGTAAGGATAGAGGGAAGGTTGAGCACTTTCCTGAAAGCCCCAGGGGCGAACTAACTCGCAATTGGTTTTGATCCCCCCCGGCCCCATACCCCCCCAACTGTAGTGAAACAAAAGGGGGGACATGGTGAAAACACATTTTCGCCTATTGCCACGCCCCGGTGGGGCCTTGCGGTGGGGGGGCGAATTATACATTTCCTAAAAGCTCTTTAAATTACCTAAACGGAAATTTATTTGACCCACCTAGGTCAAATACTTTAGCCGCTAGAGCGATTTAAAATGTTAAGAAAAAGGTTAAAAGAAAAAATGTAATTTTTCTCAAAATGTTACATTTTTTGTGAACGCTATTGCCACGCCAAGCGTGAACAAGACAGTCAATTTGATTTCAACCAAATCGAGAGGTAAGAAATTTCAAAAATGTTTCTATATTGTACATATATGAGCGTAAATACAAAACGTATGTATTTCCATACAAATTTATGTAAACACCACTTGGCCTAGCCAAGCACCATTGGTCTCGACTAAATGTACCAGACCGTTGGTCTTGACCTTGGGTTAAAAACAAATGTTTAACATTAATCATTCGACGAAATCAAATTTGGTATTTTTTTAAGTTACTAGCTGCCACGGCAAACGTTGTTTTGTCGTATACGTTACTTCCAGGAAATATTTTAAGATGCAACTAACACTATAAGTTTGGTGGGATGAAATTACAATTGAAACACGAATGAAGATTTGTAGACAATTAAAGTATGTTTTATTTAGCTAATTAATTATCCTTTATTAAAGTATGCAAGCAAATAAATATATTTAATGACACTTATTGATAGTTATCTTCTTCTTTCCTGACGTAGACACCGCTTACGCAATTATAGCCAAGTTAACAACAGCGCGCCAGTCGTTTCTTCTTTTCGCAATTTGGTGCCAATTAGAGATACTAAGTGCAGCCTGGTCTTTCCCCACCTGATCTCTCTACCGAAGTAGAGGGCTTCCTCTTCCCCTGCTTCCCCCGGCGACAAATACTTTCAGAGCTGAAATGTTTTCGTGCATTCGGACGACATGACCTAGCCAGCGTAGCCGTTATCTTTTAATTCGCTGAACTATGTCAATGTCGTCTCCGCTCCGCAGGGTTGTGCGCTGAGTTTGGGACCCGCTTTGTAAAAAACGCACCCAATGAAGGGAAACAACAAGCCTCAGATGAGTGACCCCCCTTTGGTAAATGAATTAAGGACTATGATTTGAGGACATGTGCCTGGAATTTCCGGTCCCTTAATTGGGAAGGTGCCGCTGTCCAGCTGGTTGATGTCCTCGTTAGAGTGAAAGCAGCTTTGAAATTGACGAGGAGGTGGCGTGTGTCGATTCTCTTTTCAGATTGAGGGGTCTCTCTTTCTGTGTATTGGGCAGAGGACACACCATCGGCCCCAGCCGCTTTGTTGTTCTTCAGACAGGTAATTGCTATTCGAACTTCTTCATGGTCGGGCAATGGAACTTCTGCTCCATCGTCTTCGATTGGGGAATCAGGTTCGCTTGTTCCTGGTTGGTTATATTTTTACTGCCATTCAGCAGGCTGGAGAAGTATTTTACAAAAGTATGCTTCTATCTTTAAACCTTCTGTTAGCCTCCGCGCTTCGAGCGTTACTCCGGTCGGCCAGCTTGTAAAGCTCTTCGTACTCACGTATTTAGGCCTCTTTCTTTTCTGTCTGGTCGATCGCAACGTTGCGAGGTAGGCAGACTGTTTTCTCTCCGTTGCGAAATGGCACTCCTCATCGTACCAGATGCTCTTTTGCATTTTCCGAAAACTAATATTTCGAGTGCAGCTTCCAAGCAGCTTGAAATGCCGTCACACAGTTCACTTATACCATGTTGCTGATGAGCGTTCTCAGAGAGCAGGAGTGCAAACGAAGCGTTCGGTTGTCTGTTTTGATTGCAACTTCTCGAACCTTCCTTGTGTTTGTTGACTCGCGTTTTTTGCTGCACAGAGACGAGTGCGTCTCTCTCTCTCCACGAATTTGCGCTCCTTTATATGGCCACAGTAGTAAATGCCACACGGACTTACTCGCCTCAGTCCTTGTCCCGTCCATCGCATTTCTTGGATGGGGGGGTGTTAGCCTTTATTTTCACGTGGACCAGACATTCCGGGTTCATGCCCTCAAATCGTAATCCTTAATTCGTTTTCCATGGTTGTTATTAAAAGGGGGATCTCTCATCCAAGGCTGGTTATTATTTTTCATTGGAGGGTTTTTTACGTGGCGGGTCTCAAACCCAGTGCACAACCCAGCGGAAGAGATGTTTCACCTTCTCACTTTAGCCTTCAAACGGATGTTCTTAGGCTACCCAGAGTATACTTGGTCAAAGACTGGAAGTCGTGAGCTGCTTGGGTCATATGTAGAATAATCGTAACCACTCAACGCAATGGAGTGTACAATAATATTTTATCACTCCGTCTTTAGAGAATACAAACAATCTGAATGACTTGCACTGGCAGGCACATCATAAAGTTGAGAAAAGGATGATGGCCCCAAATATAAGCCACAAATAGACAACGTCTGCCACTCTAATCGGAAATCAATAGATGTGTATGACGCCAATTCCCCTGGCAACAATTATTATCTTTACTCAAAATTTTTATAGTTTGTGTTTACATGTTTTATTGCAGCTTAAGCTAAATTACTAGGTCATAGAGTCACTGAAGGTTGTTTCTCGCGGCAATTAAATTATATAAAAGTCATCTTCATTTGAGATATTTAACACATAAACTCGACCGAAGAGACTAAATATAATGTTGAAGTCCGAGGAAAGTCTGGGCTTTAACCTTTGGCATTACTCAGATTTACGAAGAGAACGTATTTTGATATATATTTAAATAATTGGTCAGATAAGTTTCGTGATTTGTGATTTTCAAGTTTCACGGTACCATTCCATTGTCAAATTTTGCCACAGGCTCCAATAGAACACCTTGCGCTATCGTGGATGTAACATTTTATTGTCGCTGATGCATTAAGTTATTGATTTATCTCACATTTATTAGTTTTTCAAAAAACTCATTATATGAAGAGTGGGCGGGGTTATCATCCGAATTCAATTGGGCATTGAAGCTTGAATAATTTGCGGCAACGCTGGATTCGCTACTTATAGCAACACTTTGCAGTCTTTACAATACTATCCTTTAGCAACGCTGTACTACTTTTTTCTTTTTAGTTGTAAGCAACCCGTTTTCCACAATCCTGTAATTTTTCCCACTTTATCTACAAACCGTCATACCGAACGGACATGCTCACGGACAAACCTTTCACACTGTATAATAAGTATTTAAGTATTGCTAATTAATCGATGACGATGGAGCAGACGTTTCATTACCCGACCATGAAGATGTTCGAATAGCAATTACACGCCTGAAGAACAACAAAGTGGCAGGGGCCGACGGATTGCCGGCCGAGCTATTCAAACACGGCGGCGAAGAACTGATAAGGAGCATGCATCAGCTTCTTTGTAAAATATGGTCAGACGAAAACATGCCCAACGATTGGAATTTAAGTGTGCTATGCCCAATCCATAAAAAAAGGAGACCCCACAATCTGCGCCAACTACCGTGGGATTAGCCTCCTCAACATCGCATATAAGGTTCTATCGAGCGTATTGTGTGAAAGATTAAAGCACACCGTCAACAAACTGATTGGACCTTATCAGTGTGGCTTTAGACCTTGCAAATCAACAACCGACCAGATATTCACCATGCGCCAAATCTTGGAAAAGACCCGTGAAAGGAGAATCGACACACACCACCTCTTCGTCGATTTCAAAGCTGCTTTCGACAGCACGAAAAGGAGCTGCTTTTATGCCGCGATGTCTGAATTTGGTATCCCCGCAAAACTAATACGGCTGTGTAAACTGACGTTGAGTAACACCAAAAGCTCCGTCAGGATCGGGAAGGACCTCTCCGAGCCGTTCGATACCAAACGAGGTTTCAGACAAGGCGATTCCCTATCGTGCGACTTTTTCAACCTGCTTTTGGAGAAAATAGTTCGAGCCGCAGAACTAAATAGAGAAGGTACCATCTTCTATAAGAGTGTACAGCTGCTGGCGTATGCCGATGATATTGATATCTTCGGCCTCAACACCCGCTCCGTTAGTTCTGCATTCTCCAGGCTGGACAAGGAAGCACAGAAAATGGGTCTGGCAGTGAACGAGGGCAAGACGAAATATCTCCTGTCATCAAACAAACAGTCGTCGCACTCGCGACTTGGCACTCACGTCACTGTTGACAGTCATAACTTTGAAGTCGTAGATCATTTCGTCTATCTTGGAACCAGCGTAAACATCACCAACAATGTCAGCCTAGAAAACCAACGCAGGATAACTCTTGCCAACAGGTGCTACTTCGGACTGAGTAGGCAATTGAGAAGCAAAGTCCTCTCTCGACAAACAAAAACCAAACTCTATAAGTCACTCATAATTCCCGTCCTGCTGTATGGTGCAGAGTCTTGGACGATGTCAACAACGGATGAGTCGACGTTGCGAGTTTTCGAGAGAAAAGTTCTGCGAAAGATTTATGGTCCTTTGCGCGTTAGCCACGGCGAATACCGCATTCGATGGAACGATGAGCTGTACGAGATATACGACGACATCGACATAGTTCAGCGAATTAAAAGACAGCGGCTACGCTGGCTAGGTCATGTTGTCCGGATGGACGAAAACACTCCAGCTTTGAAAATATTCGACGCAGTACCCGCCGGGGGAAGCAGAGGAAGAGGAAGACCTCCGCTCCGTTGGAAGGACCAAGTGGAGAAGGACCTGGCTTCGCTTGGAATATCCAATTGGCGCCACGTAGCGAAAAGAAGAAACGACTGGCGCGCTGTTGTTAACTCGGCTATAATCGCGTAAGCGGTTGCTACGCCAATTAAGAAGAAGAAGAATTAAGATGTAAATTAAACTATAAATATCCAAAACTGGTGACTCCGAACATGTAAAACGAATCTACAAATGAAACAGCACCGCACAGACATCTCCGCACAGACATCTCCGCCCGGGAATGTACGGACAAGTTCTACCAAGGAAGCTAATGGAGCTGAAAGCCATAATCGATTCTACTCCCTCACTAAAACGTTAAACGGGGCTTTGTAAAAGTCTTCACAATAAGTCAAACAATTCTGGCGTTGTAATTGAAATGGGGGGAAGTTCTTCTAACTCTTAAAATTAGTTTTAGCCTATTTTTTGCCCTAGACGCTATGAAAGATCGTTGTGATCCTTGATCTGTTAGGTCCCTGAGCTTAAACAGTTCTCCTCGATGTTCTATGGAGACGACTGCTGCGGATAGTAGTACCCAACTTTGAATCTCGCTGTACAGCGTTTTAGTTTTTAATGCCTTTGAGCATCATGGTGTCTCTTGGCAAATTTCGAGATTTTGTGTTTCGGGAGTTGAGTTTGCAACTAACCCCATAGCCTTTTTTGAAAAAGCGCTACTTTGGGGGTGTTTGGAAAATTATTGAAGTGCAACATTGAATGATGCCTTTTGTGGCAATATACGCAAATTGAATTTGTTTTCGCAATTATTTAGATTGTGTGCAGTTTGTACAGAGACTTTTGGATCTGACAAAGCTGTTCCTTTCGTTAACCCTTCTGTTACCTTAAGGTCTTCTCGTGACCTTTTTATGTTATTTTTGCTTATATTTCATAAAAGATACAAAATTTCGGGATTTCCTTTCACGAATTCCTGCATTGAGTGAAATCGCTTTGAAAAAGTGCAAAATATTTTTTACAATTTGATAAAAAACATGGCTGAATCAAAAGTAACGTGTGGGCAGCATAAGGTCATTCAGTGACCATCTGCTGTTCAAAGTAACAAGAGGAAGTTTCGCGCCATTTTTGCCGATTAATTTTTGTGTAAA
The DNA here is from genome assembly GCF_024586455.1 of Bactrocera neohumeralis. Lineage (NCBI taxonomy): Eukaryota > Metazoa > Arthropoda > Insecta > Diptera > Tephritidae > Bactrocera > Bactrocera neohumeralis. The sequence continues at coordinate 20,342,968 of NW_026089622.1, forward strand.
ATGACAGAAATTGTAGATATGTATTTTATAAAATGAAACGTAACCGAGCATCGGTGAGTATTTTGATTGATTTCGATGGAGTATTATCTGATTCAACAACTTTGGAATTTGGAAGACATTGTGGATATTGATAAGCATAGCGATTTTGAGGACGATGAGAATGTATTGGAAGAATTGCCAGATGGCGAATCTTCTGAAAAGTATGGTACATTGCTAGTGAAGAAGAAGACAGTATTGCTGAAGCTGGTATAAGTAACATTCCCGTGTACTTTTAACCGACAGCAACCAATAGCACTAGAGCAGAAAATATAATTTAAATATAAAAGTGCTAGAGTTCACCAACATCGAAGTTGGAGAAAAATATAAATCAATTGATGAAATAGAATTTAATAGATTTTTGGGTATTTTGCAAATGGCATATTTATAAAATATGTACTTGCAATAATACATATAATTTAGAAACAGGCGTTTATCGGTCGTACGGAGAAAGTCTTCGCAGTCTTCGCGTTTTAATGTCACTTACAAGGTTTTTGGAAGTAACTTGTGTGCTGAGGTTCGTTAACAAGATAACCGCACAGCGAGAGTATATGATAATCTTGCTCCAATTCGGGACTTTTATGAGAAAAGAGTAGCTAACGTACCACTACTGCTTGTTCACTATGAAAACGTAACAGTCGATGAGCGATTAATTTCTTTTAGAGTCAGATGCCCATTCTTAGCTTACATGCTAAGCTAGCCAAGTAAATACGGGGTAAAGGCATGGGTAGCTGCAGATATGTGAACAAAATTTTGCCTAAATTTTAAAATATTTTTGGAAAAAGATTCAGCAGAATCGGAACGAAATCAATACCAACGGGTAGGGTTGGATCTAGTAAGTGGGTATGAATGACGGAATATAAAAAACATATAACGTTTTTACAACTCGAGATTTGGCATTACTTTTACTGAATAATAATATGACATTGATGGGCGCTATGAGAAATAATAAGACAATTGCCACTACTAAACGGTTGTTTCTTCTTTGATAGATATCATCATTGTTCAATACGCTCCTATAAAGTATACTTGTAAAATGGTTAATGAATTGAGCACTCTTCATCATAACAAAAATCTTATTGAAAACCATTCCAAGAAGTTGCCGGAAATAAAAGATTTTTATAATTCTACAAAATCTGAAGTAGACACAATTGACAAATTAGTAGAAACATATACGTGCAAGAGACAAACTAATCGTTGTCTTCTCGAATACTATGAATGTTTCGGCGCTAAATGCCTAGGTTTTATGGCCAGAATTTCACTCTAATTTGAATGCCTCAAAAACATATAAGCGCAAGATTTTCTCGAAAAACGTGGCCAACACCTTGTTCAGGGTAAAATAACTCGTAGAAAACGCGTACCTAAAAAACAGTATTAGGCTATTATTGTCAGGAATGTCTGGGCAGAAGCACAATAGACAAGTGCTTCGGCGGATGTTGCTCTAAAAAAGAGAAAAACAATTAAGCGAGCCATCTGCACATTCATTTATATTCAAAAGATCTAAGAAATGTTAAGAACAAAATAAAATTATAATCACTACAACTATGAAATGTTAAATTCCAGCTTACTTTGTAGTCAGTAAAATTAAGAAATATTAAAAAAAACTAAAATCATATGGTTTTCATAGGATACCGTTACAAAACTCCGACTAGGTCATTCCGGGACCTTAACATCACATATGCAACTTTTTATTAACATAACAGAAGGGTTAATACTCAATTTTTAAACTTATCGTAAGATTTAAGTTTATGCCCTCTTGTACATAGTTCGCTTGACGTATGTTTGCTTTGTTCGGATGTGAACGATTTCATTTTGAAAAAACTACGATTTGAGCTGTTGTTGTTATTAGCTTGAAGCTTCGATTTAGGTCGTGTTGAACGTTTTTAGTTCTGACCATTTTTTTACCTACCCTTTCCGCAATTTTATATTGGGTAGTTAAGAAATATTTCATATGTTGCGACGTTGGGCACTTTCATCGTGATGAGAGCGATTGCTCCCACAAAAGCAATGATTTTTCTGGTAATGCCACGCAGCATATGTTTACTAGTATGGGGTCCCAAATGTCCGTGGGAATATTCTGTGTCGGTAGAACCGACAAACAGTTTTAAACAGTGGATTGAAGTTTTATGAATTCCTTATTTGTTTCTTTCTGGATTTTTCGTAAATTCATTAATATGGTCACTTGTTTGTCAACCAATGTTCTTTCATTCTTGTATCGTTCTTTTAAAGCTTCCCAAACCAAATTGAAATTATTGTCATTAAGAGCGAACTTTTTTACTATGACGCCTGCTTGACTTTTTGTTTTGTATCGGAGGTGCTAAAATTTTTGCACTTGTGATAATTTATAATTATGATTTATGTACACGGCCGTAAACACATCCCGGAATGACGGCCATTGTTCATAACCTGCATGAAACATTTCTGTATCGCATGCTGGCACTTTGAGGTGAATGCCTGAACTTGCCTCTTGGGCTTGTGGTTGTGGCTCTCAGTTGTGGAGAAGGTGCATTTGACTTTGTTAATTTTAATGCAGAGATCATGGTTTTTGTGTCTTCATATTGGTCGAGGCAATTTTCATATTTGGCGTAAGCCGAGGATTTGAAATTTTCTGGTCAATCTGGGTCGTCAGTTTCTACTATTGCGTCATATGTCCACAGAAATTGTGTCCAGAAATTGTCAATATTTTGATTTTTGATTTATAGCACCGATTCAGAGCTATCTTGAATCGGTGCCAGAAATGAATTTAGCGTGAGAAATATCTTTCCCCCTTTTTTGCTTTGTAGCACCTTGTTTCGAGCGTGTAGCTTCTGCAGGCCATCGGATCACTCGAATCAAAAACATTAAACCGTCAACCGATAAACCCTTTGCAGCAAACGGTACTCCAATTACCCCGTATACGGCGAAGTGCTTCTTAAAATAAATACGGCGTTAAGGCGGGAATTCCCTTGGAACTTCCTCATCGTCGACGTTACGAGCAGAATTATTGGAGCTGACTTTATAAATCACAATGGAGTGTTGGTTGACTTAAAAAAGAAACGATTAGTCGACATCCTAACTTCAGCGACATCGCCTGGAAAGATTGTAAGTAACAATAATTTATCAACAAAAACATTCGACACGTCATGCGCATATGCAAGCCTACTCAAAGAGTTTAGCACAACTCGAAAACCCAACCGTATCCTCAGTCGTTCATCACATCGACCAAGGCGCCTTCCACCAGATAGACTGGCAGCGGCTAAAGCAAAATTCGAAAGTCTAATCAAATTGGGCATCTGCCCTCCATCGAACAGTAGTTGTGCCAGCCCACTTACATGGTAATGAAAGCAGACGATACCTTGCGACCATGTGTGGACTTCAGCGCCCTCAACAGTGGGGCTCAGACCGATATTCAATTCCATTCTACAGGACTTCACTTGTAATTTGAAAGGTAAGAAGATCTTTTCCAAGATCTATCTGCAAAAACTTTCCATCAAGTTATTGTAAATCCAGAGGATGCTACGAAACCAGCTTTCATTACGCCATTTCGCGTCTTCGTATTTATGTTTATGACCTTCAGTCTTCGCAACGTAGCGCATACACTACAAAGACTTATACACGATACCCTACGAGAACTAAATTTTTTTTATTACTATACATGGATGACATCTGTGTAGCATCATCATCCTTAGAGGAACATCTATCTCACTTTCTACAAAAACATAACCGTTAAGGCAAAAGAAATACGACCTCTAAAACAACTCGTACAAGCTATCAAAGAACTCGAAAAACCCACACAGTCAATGGTCTCAAACGATTCTTAGCCGCAATAAATTTCTACACTTGCAATCGAAGCGTAAATACCTCTGTTAGCCATATCTCCTGGAGACAAAAAGAGGGGTCGCTCTAGGCTCCACTGGACGGAAATTACGAGAGCAGCTTTCGAAGAATGTAAAACTCAGCTTTCAAACCCTCCCTTTTAGCACATTTTTCGAAGAACGCCGAGAGAAACCTGGAACCCTTAGCATAGGTTAGGTTAGGTTAGATGGCTGATCAGAAGATAGCACGTGGACTGCTATGTGTAGTCCTTTGTGATGTCATTAAAAGTCAGAACTCTTGTGTTCGAGCTATAGATTTGCAAAACGCTTGGTGGACAACGCAAACCTGAACACGCGTTTTATTTCCACTCTCGCCAGCTCGATGGGATGCCCGAAAGAATGCGCACCCAAGTGCTTAAGTCTTAACCGCCCAAACACGGGACAGTCAAGAAGGAAGTATTGAGTTCCTTCCCTCTCATCTTCATCCACACAACTTCGGCAGGCAGCGTCCGGCAGGATTTCCCGCCTTACTGCGTGGACGCCAATGGGCAATGTCCCGTTAAATGCCACACTACTAGGGAGAGGCTAACCTTACTGAGGGCAAACAGATCATATGATCTTTTATCATCGATCTTGGGCCAAAAAGCTTTTGCAACAGCGCATATACCGATTGTGACACCATCAGGTCATTCACTAAATCATGGCATGGTCCAAGGAAAGTATTTGTACATCCCGATCTTGCTACGTGCAAAAACGTTTTCGTCAGAAATGAGTCAGTGCGCCCATCACTTTCGAAACCATAAGACAGACCTCATAAGGTTTTATTTCGAGGAGAAAAGAAATACAAAATGAAAACTAGAAAATCTAATATATAAAATTCTCGTGTCACGGTGTACGTTATTGAACTCCTCTGAAACCGCTCGACCGATTTTCGTGAATCTTAGCGTGCATATGGGCTAGGGTGGAGAATCGGGCAACATCTATTTTTCATCCTCCTAAATGTTAAGGGAAATTGGAAATTGGAAAATTCCCAAAAAGTAACATTTTTCCATAAAATTTTTTTTTTCAATTTTTGTTTGTTTTGTTTTTCAATATTTTTATTTGTCAAATATTTGAATCATTTAATTTCGGTCGCATGCTTCTTTTATTCCGGCTATTCAAAAGAAAAATTATTGAAAATTATTCAGTGAAAACGTTATTTTTCACATAAAGTGGTCAATTACAGATTGAAATTTCTTACGAAGCCACGAAGAGGTCGCGATAATATCGGTCGGCGTTCCGTTTGCCATCAACGTATGGAACGCGGTCAATCAGCAAGCGATCGTCACCACCAGATCAAACTGATGAACTCATTTCTGCGGAAATTCCTGATGCAGAGAAAGATACAGTATTATACCAAATGATGAAAACCAATATGGTTCATGGACCTTGCGGACACCACAATCCCACTTCGGGTTGTATGTCTGACAATAAATGCACGAAACACTATCCAAGTGCTTTTCTTTCGGAAACTCAAACTTGAAATGATTGATATCCACTGTATAGGCGTGGCTCACCAGACGACAATGGCAGAACATTCAGCATTCAATTTAGAAGAATGAATATTAAAGGTGACAACAAATGGATCGTATCATATTCGCCATTATTGTGTAATTCACATTCAAAACTCATATCAATGTTGAGTATTGCAGTTTGGTGTAATCGATAAAATACGTTTGTAATTACGTCACCAAAGGAAGCAACATGGCGGTTATTGGTCTTGAACGATACGGTCGATACGTGAACTGCAATAAAGCGCTTTGTAGGATATTTACTTTTGCAATTCATGAACGTTTTCCGACTGTTGTGCGTCTCGCAGTTAATTTGGAGAGTGTATTTCAACCCAGAGAATACAGAACAGCCAGTGGAAACACCACCAGCAACAAAATTAACATTGACGAGTTTTTTCTCAACTTTCGTCAGTGACCCGTTTGCGAGAACCTTGCTCTATTCGGAAATACCTTGATATTATACCTGGAATGCATCGTCAAAGAAATAGTTGCGCAGAAAGCAATTCCAACCAGTAGATTAACATCCAGGTGTGTTATCAACTAATGCATTAGGACAAATTTACACAATCCACCCGATAAACGACGATTGTTTCTACCTTAGGTTGCTATTGATTAATGTACGCCGTTCAACTTTATTTGAGTCATTGCGTACTGTGAATGGTACGGTGTGTGCAAATTTTGGAGAAGTAAGCCAGCAATTACAATTTCTGGAACATGTTAATCACTGGAATGAAAATGAAGTACGCACACTTTTCCTTATAAACATTTAGACAAATCAGCCTTCAAATCCGCGTCTAAAATTTGGAAATGGATCAATTCCGGTGGTTCGATATCAATTCCATCTGTCGTTTATCAATTCGCGAAAGATGAACTCATCACGAATGTTCGGACATTGGCCAATTTAAAAAATTAACTGGAAGATTTAAAGTCAAATTCCGGGAGACTTGCGCTCATACAAATCGATCGATCGTCTTGACAATGAGACAAAGCCGCGAATTATCAAGTGGAATTTCTAAGTGCTTTGGAGAGGCTTGGTATGACACCGCATTATTTGCGTCTCAAAGTTGGATCTGTCGTTATTATGTTTCGCAATCTTCAAGCACCGAAACTGTGTAATGCAACCCGACTGATTGTAACGTAGCATCTTATAGAATGGGGCAGAATGCTTGACTCTACGAATTCCTCTGAGCTCCAACGATTTGCCATTTCAATTCAAACCTTTTCAGTTTTCAAAGAGTTCTACAATTTTCCATATCAGTTCCAACGCATTCCGTTTTAAGTGAAAATTGCATTTGAGATGAGAATCAATAGGACACAAGGATAGTCGCTAGAAGTGTGTGGCATAAATTTGGAAATGCTATGTATTTAACAAGGACGGATATACGTGGCGTGCTCACGAGTTGGAAAACCATCTGCTCTGTAGATTTACGCACCGAAACAGAAACCAAAAAATATTGTTTATCAAACTTCGTTAAAATTGAAAATATTTGTAATAATCGAAAATAAAAGATTTTCAACACAATATAAATTCAACTTTCTTTTCATTTCAAACAACGGCTGCCGGGTCAGCTAGTATTTCTATAGATCGATTAAAGCCAGCATATCTACCGGATGAAGATTTATCAACACAAACTCACGAAGGGGGATACTGTGGCAACGCTGTATTCGCTGCTTATAAGCAACCCTTTACTATCATTACAACACTATTCTTTAGCAACGCTGCACTACCTTTTTATTTTAGTTGTAAAGAGCCCGTTTCCCACAATCCTGTAATTCTTCCCATTTTATCTACAAACCGTCATACCGAACTTACGTGCTCACGGACAAACTTTACATCCTGTAGGATTAGTATTTAAGTATTTCTAATTAATATGTAAATAAAACTATAAACATCCAATTATATATTTAAACTTATTAGAGGTGGGGTCCTAGCCTAATGTTTCAAGATTTTTTAAGCTTCAACCTAAGTTATTGCAACCCATAATTGGGGAACCTCCGGTGATTCTTCACCAAAAAATTAAGGGCAAAGCGGTCGTCAGTTTCGCCCCAAAGATCGCGTTTGGTCTTTAGTAAAACCTGATTTTGCAACTTCTCGCTTCGCCAGGACGATTGGAGGCTAACATGACTAGAAAGAACCAAAAAATATTATCAACATTTCCGCTTTACCGCGTAGTTAATCCGTTCTCCCTATGAGGTCAAAAGTGTCATGAGCTACTGGCTTGAGAAAGGAATCCTTAGAATCTTCTCAACGGACGCTAAATTAGATATTCCTGGTCGAAACTACTATTGGAGGTCGAAACTACTATTGGAGGCTTTGTTTGAAGAGGTGCAGAACGATCAAGATAAAATCGCTGAACTATCACTTTAAAAGGGGAGTCTGGATCCTTTAGATTTACTTTAGATCTGTTAGTTCTACTACAAAAAACATATTTTTTTCGAAAACTTGTGGTCGTAAACTCTTGAAGGCCGACGATGCAGCTAGATAGGTATAGTGAATGTGTTTTTATAGTAGATGGAAGCTTCGAAAGCCGGAGTGTGGCACTTTCATGCACTAAGCCCAACCTACTCCCAACTCAAGATTCTCCGACGGAACCCCCTGATAAGGTATTACTTCATGGGAGTGACAAGACATTTTACTTCTCCCTTATAGGACGGTATGGGGCAGCATATAGTATTACTGAGCTAATCGCTTTTGCGATTAGAATTCGACGGCTGGGGCGCAAACAGCCTCTATCTGCCATATGAATGTGTATACCAAGAGTATCTTGAATTACCGTATGGAGTCCAATATTACTCCTAAATACTTCAACTGTGACTGGAAGGTAACCGCACAGTCTCCTATAGTGGAGCCAGTTCCAAACTCATGGAAGAAAACTATTGGCGCAGACTATTTATGCATTACATTTAGTTTGGAGGTCACTAAGTTGCTTAGCTACTCCTTCCACCATAAGGTCACCCGCCTATGTGATTGGCTTAACGTTTTTTGGTTGTTGCAATCTTAGCACCCCATCGTACACAAGATACCATAAAAGAGAACATACAACTGAATCTTGTGGTACTTTACTTGAAATACGGTAGCTCTTGGTGTCTTCGTTGGGGTCGTAGATCAGCCTTCTACTTTAAAAATAATTCACAACAATAATATGAGGTAAAAGGGTATTTGTCCATTTAGCAGAGTTGAATGCATGCTTCACATCCAGGGTGTTTAAATGAGTTAAGCATCCCCCCACTCTACCTGGGAAAAACTGGCGCACCCTAACAAGACAGCATAATACACCGATGGCACCGTACACTTACATCACCACACCACACCAACACACCTGTACCCACTCAACAAAAAGGATGGACATCGGGATGGGACATTCAATTCGTTCTAAGCACTTCGTCACACATATTCGCTTATACACTGCCTACGCTACTCTACCGCGATTCTACATTGTGATCTCGATAAGTGGAAACTTGATCTTCGGCATTGGTTTCTCACCGCCCTGCTTATGGACATTTTTTCACAAATAAAACTTATAGCATTTATAATATTTAAATTATAATTTCGTTAATTTATGTTGTTAAAATAAAAACAAAATCTAATTTTGTTTAAAAGCGTTTGATCTATCTAAATTGTGTATTGTTTTATTCATGGTCCTTCGAGCCATACCGAATGGCACTACTGGTTTCGTCCAAGAAACAAATACTTTAAAATTGTGGTGACAACATTTTAAAAATTAAGACAAACCACAAAAATAAAACAAAACAAAAAACAGTGCAGTGCGGTAAAGTCCAGTGGCGAACAAAAACAAAAAAAAAAAAAAACAATATGTACATACGTATATAACAAAAAAAAAAACAAAAAACCCAAATAAAAGTGTGCAGTGCAAAAACAAAACAGTGCAGTGAACAAGCAGAACAAAAACACAAAACACCAACACTATCCCTGGCCGAGACAAACGGTCTGATACACTTAGTCGAGACTAATGGTGCTTGGCTAGTAGGGTGGGTCGATTCCGGACTTTTTTCGATTCGGGATTTCTAATAGTGCGGAAAAGTTGCCTTAGTACTTCCTGATTCCAATTCAACTTTTTGTTTTGAGATCGGATTGCATCTTCAACCCCAACTCCGGCCTTGAAATTTCGGAAATCCACCTAAAATCGTGAAATTGTCTACCTAGCGCCTGAAATACGCATCTCATGGCAAAATGTATAAAACAAAATTTATTTGTCACGTCATTTGCTACCGAAATGGTATATGTGATCATGGCCGTAGGACGAACCGTTCCCGAGATACGAGCGAAAAGACGGCACGCCGCAGCGCAAGGTGAAAATTGTTGCAGCTCTCAGCTAACCTGTATTGGTCACCCAGAACCCACCGCGTGGAGGTGGCTGCTCTTCGGGTTCCTCCCAAGCCCAACCCAACCAACCAACCATATGTCAGGCTTGTTTTAGTCTGAATCTGTGTCAAATTTATTGATAAAATCAGATTTTGTACTAAACTTTGGCACTTGTTGCTAGATTTCAGTGTAGAGCGTATAAAACGATCACGAGATTGGGGGCCAATAACTTTAGAAGATGCCTCTGTCACCAGTTTGACGGTTCTTTCGACTGCCACGGTGTGAGAGGGGAATTCACTAAATTTCCATACCTCTGCAGTGTCTCCCGACAGCCCTTTATGAGTTCTTCGTTAGAAACTGAACAAAGAACTGGTGGAACAGTCAAGGTAATAGTCTTCCAGTTAATCATATCGTAATAATTATTAGCTTTGAAATTCAGCTTTGGCACTTTATTACGTCTAACCCTTCCATTTACAGTGTCAGACTCTGCTTCTCTGGCTGCCAGAAGACGGTCAAGGGCCAACTTTCTGACTTCTATCCGTTCGTCAGTCATCATACTAAGGAGAATGTTTTCTGGAAGAGCAAAGAAAGAATTCTGTTGAATGGATGAATCGACAACCTTACGCAGTTTAGCAGGTAAGTATCTCGACCTTTGACTTACAGCATAGAGATGTCGCGAGCCATCTTTAAATGAACTGTTGAATCTTATTGAGAACCACAAAGGTGAGTAAACTGTAAGTATGTACTTGGCCAAAATCTTTATTTCCTTTGTTGGTTTGTCAGTAGAAATGTATAATCTTAGAATTCTATTTGCACAGGTGAGCCAGCGAGATTTGCACATGTTACCTTGGCATCCAGAAAAGCAGATGAAACAATCAAGGCCGCTGCTCTATCACTTACTCCAAATCTTTGGGCAGCTAAAGCATTGTGTTCTAATACTAGTGTGTTTTGTTTGGCTTTAGAGGATGGAAGAGAAAATTCATCATCAGCATCGTTTTTGGAAGAATCCATGTGCGACGCACCTACATTGTTGTCGTCTGTATGAGAGTCTGGCTGATCTGAATGGTCACGTGTTCTAGCTGATACTTTTCTGGTAAGTTTTGATGTTAATAAAGTTTTGAAAGCTTTTCTTTACGTTAATTTTTCTTTGTAATCTTTTTTTTTCAGGTAGATCAACACTTCCAATGCAACCAATTCTTCTGGTTCTCTGGTCCAAGAGAAATGGTTGTTCATTGATAGGAACTTTCCTTTCCTTGGGACAAGTGCAAGAAGAAAAATAAATGCATTTACAATCAGCGATGTCAAATAATTTTCCGGCAGAAGAGACATAGTCGTCTCTTTCAGAGCTCAAACCTATTGGGTTCCTTAAAATTATTTGTTTAAGAGTCAGAAATTTCTTATGGTATGTGGTGAGCATTTGTACAACTCTGGTGTGTGAAACTATCGGAATAGATGACCTTTTGAAAGTATTTTCAACCTTTTTTGCAACTATTTCTGTAACCTCTTTACTCCTAGGTTCATAGTTGTCGCCTCGGAGTCGCCCTATACGAAATCTTTCAAACCGATAACACAAAAGAACATCCTGGTAAGTAGGTAACTGGGACTCAGAGAGATTGTACGGATATATGCCAAACACGGGATATTTCTGTCTAAATTTAAATCTAGATACAGACATTTTGAGTTCTGTGTTCTGTTGAGAGAATATAAGTGATAGCACTCGGCGAAATCAACGACCAGAGTGAAGGAACTCGATGAAAAAATATTTGTGTGGAGACCTATCCGAACGTGTCCTTTGGCGTAGGTGAATGAATGTGAGTGATAGCACTCGGCGAAATCAACGTCAAGAAGTGTGGCCGCAAGCCGATTTTCACCTTGCGCTGTGGCGCGCCGGCTTTTCGCTCGTATCTCGGGAACGGTTCGTCCTACGGCCATGATCACATATACCATTTCGGTAACAAATGACGTGACAAATAACTTTTGTTTTATACATTTTGCCATGAGATGCGTATTTCAGGCGCTAAAAAGTTGCATTGGAATCAGGAAGTACTAAGGCAACTTTTGCGCACTATTAGAAATCCCGAATTGAAAAAAGTCCGGAATCGACCCATCCTAGTGTACAAGGGCTTAAAAAATCATGAATGATCAAAACAGAATAATTGAGAACATTGATAATGGTACTTACCAATTAACACATAAACGTGGTAAAAGTGCAGTTTGGAGCGTGTTTGCTGAAATAAAACAAAGCGATGGAAGAACATTGGAAGGGTTTGTTTACTGCCGAAAATGCAAGCATTTGTTGAAGTTTAATGGCAAGCAAACGAGTAATTTGATGCGTCACAAATGCTTCGCTAGCACTTCTGGACAGGAAGTGGTTATAAGAAATGTAAGCCAAGAAGACAAGGAATGCGCTATCAATGGCTGCTCACAATGGATAATAGAAGATTGACGCCCTTTTATTGCTGTTGAAGGATCTGGGTTTAAAAAATTAGCAGAATTTTTTTATTAAAATTGGATCGAAATACGGTGAAATTTTTAATATACATGATCATATTCCAAATGCAGCTACTATCTCGCGAAGGACCTATAAAATGGCTGAGGAGAAGAAAAACGAAATTAAATCGTGTTTAAAAAAAGTTGTTGATGAAGGAAATGCTTCCTTAACCACGGATCTATGGACTGATAATTATGTGAACAGAAATTTTTGATGTGCAACGCTTCATTTTTTCGACGGTTCCAATTTAAAAAATATAGTTTTGGGTAATAAGTCTGTGAATTTCGAGAAATCAACAGGTATAAATATTCAGAACAAACTACTCAGCATATTTTCTCAGTTTGATATTTGTAACCTCGAATCAGTTATATTTGTGACTGATAGAGGAAGTAATATCAAAAGCGCATTACAAAACTAGACGAGAATCAATTGTTCTAATCATTTATTCTCTAACGTAGTAAACGCTACATTTGAGACTACAAATGATTTAACCCTAGAACACACACCCAGAAAATACCACGTAAACACACACCCGGGATACGTTTGTACCCGGGACCTTATTTTGCGGTTTTTTTAATGCTTTTTCAACCGATTTCTATTATTTTTGAAATGTATATTTTAATATATAACAAGTATTTTGTCTTTTGTTTCATTCGAATATTCCTACTGGTTCCAGCAATATGAGCAAATAAAGTCAGGATATGCAACAGTGGATTTTTGTTTTTGTTGTTGTCCTGATAAATGCAAAACAAAATAATATAATTTATAATAATATACTTGTAGAGTAACAACGAATACATATTTTGGTTTTTATTTCATTGAAATATTCTTCCTGGTTCGCAAGGTATATGGGTACGTAGGTAGCAAATACACTGGTATAACTGGTTTTTGTGTTTTATATGCAGCTGCAAGGGTTGTTTTCACACGAGGTGTTGTTATAAATGCTGCCTGTTGATATTTTCATTATTGTTTTGGTGCTCAAAAGTGTAAGAAGTGAAAATATAAGTGAAAATAAATATAATTGAAACTATAAATAACTGGATACGAAATGACTTCAAGAAGAAACGAATATTTATCAAGTGCAACATAAAGAAGGTAAAAAATGTAAAATAAGCAACAATGTAAACATATACTAATTTTTTTATTATGCAGGCTAACTGTGAAACAGCGAGACACATATATACAATCTTTATTTGATGAAATTTGTGACGATGTCGCTCCCTATGACTTTGACTCAGAAGATGAAGAAGAAATTCAAATCAATGACATTGAAATTGCTGATGACGATGCTGAAGTTTCGCAAAGTGCCGCAGAAGTATTACCTGATTATGCGGACTATGAGGATGATGAAGAAGACGATGAAGAAGAAGAAGTAGAAGAAAATAATGAATTACCTGCTAGTGCCGAAAAATTTGTTGCACGTGATGGTACTGAGTGGATGAAGGAACCAAATGTTTCTGGACCAGCTAGATGCACTGAAATGTTGTCAATTGAGCAAACATTCAAATGTTTCATGAACGTTGAAATGGCTGATATAATTATGCGCCACACAAATAAGTTAGCAAAAGAAACTTATAATGCTTACAACAATGCGCATCCAAACACAACTCCTAAATCATGGACGCCTGTGTCAATAACAGAGCTGTATGCATTTTTTGGCATACTTATTATGACTGGTGCGAACCATAGCAATGGAGAACATGTTCGAGATTTATGGAGCGTCAAAAACTATCCTTTATATCGCGCCACAATGAGGGTCAACCGTTTCTGTTCGATATTGCATTTCCTAAGATTTGACGATAAAAACACTCGTGCAACACGCTTACTAACTGATACAGCAGCACCGATCAGTGAATTGTGGGCGATGATGAACAATAATCGTGCTGCACATTACAAGCCCAGCTCATGCTTGACGATTGATGAACAATTATTTCCTTACCGTGGACGCACACGGTTTATGCAGTACATAACCTGCTAAATATGGTGTCAAGGTTTGGTGGATTTGCGATGCCACAAATGCATATCCCCTGCATGGACAAATATATACTGGCCAAGCAGAAACTAGTAGGGAAAAGAACCAAGGCGAACGAGTGGTGAAGGATTTGTCTGCCAAATACCAAGGAAGTGGCCGAAACATTACAATGGACAATTTGTTTACGACCTTGCCAGTTGCAGAACTGCATCTCACCTGGAAACTCACGATCGTTGGAACTTTGCGCAAAAACAAATAATATTTTCCTCAAGAAATGAAGCAGAACAAAAACAGGACAATTGGTTCAACGACATTTGGCTTCAAAAATAATGTGACAATGTGCTCTTAAGTTCCCAAAAAAAATAAAGCAGTAATTTTCCTTTCGACCATGCATAATGATGCTGAAATAGCTGACAGTGGGAAACCTGAAATAATTGAATATTATAATCGTACCAAAGGTGGTGTTGATCGAATGGACCAAATGAGCCAAAACGATGCCTACTAGCGATGTTCTTCAACATGTTGGACATTACAGCTCTTGCAGCCTACATTGTGCGCCAAATGTAAGAAGCCAATGTGTCTTGAACATTCGGTCACATCAACAAATTGCGCTATTTGCCATGATTTTCCTTAGATATAAGATGCATTTTTATAATTTTTATAATAAAAGTCAATAATATAATGTGTGAAATGAATATTTTTCATTTTTCAAATAAAAAAATAATATAAAAAATGTTTTTTTTTATTATTATGAGGATTTTGACTATTGGGGTACAAACGTATCCCAGGTGTGTGTTTACGTATATAATATATTTGGAAGGCTGTGGCTCCTGAACTAATGGTCCGATCTGGTTCAAATTTTTGAAGTGTATAGCGGTATAGGGGTATAGCGGTTCAAAAGTTACAACACTTCAAAGTTGAAAGTGGATACATTTGTACCCGGGTGTGTGTTCTAGGGTTAAGACCTTTAATTGGTTCTTGCGAAAGCCTCGTAAAATATTTCATAAAATCGAATCTCCAACATGCATTGCAAACGTCATTGAAAAGTCACTGTCCCACACGATGGAACTCTTGTGGACAGTATTTTAACAGAAAATAATCAACAAAGTCGTTTGTTAGAGATTAATACAAATATCGTCAACTCTTTGGTAGAATTGTACCTATACTTCGACACAATTTCTAACAAATTACAGGGGTGTTATTTTGGTGGCAATATGTTTTGTACTTTCTTAAATTTTTCGATTAAAAACGATATGCGAAGCAGTTCATGCAGACGTTCCAGAAATAGTCAGCTTTAAATGTAACATATCAACATACTTACATCGACAGTATATGGCTTGCTAGTTTAAGCATTTACCACAAAGTATCACTATTTTTATATCCTCCAGCAAAAGCTATGAGAGATGTCGATATTGAAACTGTGAAGCATTTCTGCATTGAGAAGAAATCAGGCAATATTGAGTTTTACACGTCCGAACACAATGAGACCCCACAAATTCCATCTCCACCAATTACTTCAACATCAAATACGTCTTCATCTGCAAATGACCTGAACTTATTTTTTCCAAATATTTCAAACATGGGCGCGCAGGAACGTATCGAAGATGATATAGATCGATATTTTACAGAAGGAGTACAATTTGATAATGACTTTGACGCAACTCAATGGTGGAAGCAACATAAAACTAGCTTTCCACGCATACCAAAACTTCCACTTAAAATATTAACTATACCAGCAAGTAGTGCGGCGTCTGAACGTGTATTTTCTTTGGCAGGCAATTTAATAACTGATAAAAGAAATCGACTTGCACCCAAAACTGTAGATAATATAATATTCTTGAATTCTATATTGAAGACTAAATTTTATGTTTGGTATTTTTATTTTTTACCGAAATGAACTGAAGTGTGTTATTTTGTTAATAATTATTAATTCATGTAATTTTTATACCATTAAACTGACGTGATTTTTATTTTTAATTTTAATTCCATTAAAAGGAACTGAAATATCATTTTATAAAATAAAATGTGATATTATAAGTGATAACATAAATGTAAATATGTAAGTAATACAATTCCTTTAGAATTGGTTTTTTGAAAGTTTTATTTCCCTTGGTAATCCCAAGGGCAGCCGGTCTCAGCGGAAGAGTTTAAATAACGTTAGCGTCTAAATACCTACATTACTTTGCCCTAACTTTAGTTGCTGCACGTTATTGGCCGCGTGACTTCTTAGTTGCTTACACTAGCAACTGTTTACCCAATTCTTTGCTGTCTTGCGTTTATTTTGTTGTTGTCACGCGCAATGGCCGGATGCATACTTAATGCGGTATTGAGTTCTTATTAACGTGTAAAGTTGTAGACGCGCCGTCAGCGAATTCGGTGCAAGTGATATTTATGCCGGATGTTTGGTTACCTGTCCTAACTTGTACATATATGTGATTTTTTTAATAGAGAAAATTAATAAAAAATACGAAAACCCTGTTTTTTATTTCATTATATCTAGTCATTATTAGAACCAGTTACAAAATCCTTGTTGTTATACAATAATGTTATTGTAACTCTTAGTATTTTCGTAATGGATTTTTTAGCCTTTGGTTCATAGCGTTACGGTTCTAAAGGCTCTAGTGGCTTGCGCACAATTGAGCTTCTTCGTTTATTCACAAGTGTTTTGTATTCATAATTGTCAGAGAATCATAAGCAAAGATTCATAAGTATTGTGAGCTCATAACCAAACACTTGTGAATATATGCTTCATACAAGCTAAGCAGCTCACAAGCCAAAACTCTCTCTCTCATAATCGAAAGTGAGCAGTAATCACACTTGTACTCATTCCGTAAATAATTTGCTTGCTTCATACTCAATTTTTCGCAAGTGGCTCAAAGTTGTGTTTAACTCATTCACTGGAGATCACTGATGCAAACTCATGCTTCAATGATTGAGATGATCGACAGCGTTCGGTTTGTATATCATCCCCTAACTGATTTACTATAGTGCACTTCTGTTCTATTTCAAATACATCCCAGTAGCAAAATAATTCACTACTGAAAAAAGTAAGCGAGTTGGTAATGGGTGTGTGCGAAAAAAAATTCGCTTTAAAATCGTTGTTGTTATATTCAAAAAATGTGCAAATTTTATTCATATGAGTTGGTCATCCGCACAACTGATCGACCCAGCCCTCTGGGTATGTGAGCGCTTCAGTACTAAATTTCATAGGAAATAGGTTGTGTGACAAAACCGCTGCTTTTTTGTTGTTCTTCTTTTCTGAAAATAATTGGTAACCGTTAGTCCTGCCATGACGCCGACAATTGTTGTCTTTCAATTTTAATGATTGTCGTTTTTAGTAAATTTTAAGTATCGGTTGAAAGCGGTCGCGTGTGAAGTATTAAAAGTTATTTAAGTATGTACAGCAAACGTCATCAAAGAAGATTAATTAATGCCGAAATAAATGAAATTCTAAATATAAATAATTCAAATGATAATAATTATAATGTTAGTGAATGTGACAATGATAATGAAAATGTGGTTGAAATTAACAATGAAAATTCTAGAACTGAAAATGTGAATGAAAGTAGTTTGGTAGTTGACTTAAAACAATGGGCAGTGAAAAATAATGTAACTCGTGTGGCTTTTGATGGTTTATTGAAACTTTTAAATAAATGGCATTTAAATGTCCCAACTTGCGCAGAGTCTCTGATTATTAGGCAGGATTCAATTATAAGAAGTGTTTCGCCTGGAACATATTTGCATTAAGGAGTCGAAAATAAGTTGCGTAGAATAAGTGACATTATAAAACAAATGGAAATTGTAGTGTTAGATATCGGTATTGACGGTCTTCCACTATATAAGAGCTCACAGCAAACGTTATGGCCTATTATGGGAAAGCTTTTTCCACAATTAAATACTGATGTACATATGTATGTATATAAATTCATTATCAGCAACTAAATCGGTGTATCAGGTGTCTGTTATAAAAAACGTTATTGGATCAATTGGAATTACAAACGGAATGAAAAAAATTCTTAGCGATAGCGTCATGGTGCAGTTAAATTATGATGGACTGCAAGACAAGGTGGCATTCAAGAAGTTTGAGTGCCATATATGGTAAATTTTACTTTTCCGTAATTAATAAGTCTTTGTTTTGATACACTTTGTTTATTTTTTTTAGAAGCAATGCAAGTGGAAGGTTTCACTATAGGCGATTATGAGCGGGAGCTCAAAAGAGCTTTCAAGATGGGTAAAAACCGATATCACAAAGCGGGCTCTTTGAAAAAGCAAAAAGATAAACAAATATAATAAATTAAAGTATGAAAACAATTAATTTAAGTAACATTGACATTGTTTTTAAATGTAAAATCTTAATTATAGTAATTTGTACTGAAATGGATTTCTTTATTGTTTCTAATTGAATTAAAAAATATAAAACTATAAGATATTTATTTTGGATTCGTTTTAGTAGGAAATGCGCACAACTGATCGATTCATATATTTAGGTATATGAGCCGGTAATTCGCACAACTGATAGATTCGTATACCCAGGTATGTGAGCCGGTAATGCTTACAACTGACTAATTCATGTCTTCAGATATATAGCTTGGTAATGCGTACAGCTGATCGATTTGTGTCCCTGGGTATGTGAGTTGATCTGTTCTGAAATTCCTAGGACATCGCTGTGTTAAAATTCAGCAATGAATTCAGCAGTAAGACCCTCACTTTGGCTCTTACCAACTCATATACTACCTATTACCTTTTGCTAGTGGGATATGTTTGTATACACATGTATGTATGTATATATGTATGTACATATGTTATACCCCAGCGGGGACAAAATAAAGGCCTCACAAAAGCGGGGCAATGTGCCTTATTTGTTTAATACCTTCCCTTACTCATGAATGCCTCACAATGACCTTCTTTTAGTAGCGTAGGGTAAGGTGTACAAAATAAAGAGACAAAGTAGACTATGATATTCATTTTCAAAGCTGCACAGCGTTTGTAAATTTTTTACTGTTATCTGGCCCCGACCTCTTGTCGCCACCGAATACTGCGTATATGCAACCGCGTTAGTGTTTGCCATTATTGTTCTATTTTTCGTTGTCTTCGGAAACGCTGCGTTTATGCATATATCGGGTGATTTTTTAAGAGCTTGATAACTTTTTTTTTAAAAAAACGCATAAAATTTGCAAAATCTCATCGGTTCTTTATTTGAAACGTTAGATTGGTTCATGACATTTACTTTTTGAAGATAATTTCATTTAAATGTTGACCGCGGCTGCGTCTTAGGTGGTCCATTCGGAAAGTCCAATTTTGGGCAACTTTTTCGAGCATTTCGGCCGGAATAGCCCGAATTTCTTCGGAAATGTTGTCTTCCAAAGCTGGAATAGTTGCTGGCTTATTTCTGTAGACTTTAGACTTGACGTAGCCCCACAAAAAATAGTCTAAAGGCGTTAAATCGCATGATCTTGGTGGCCAACTTACGGGTCCATTTCTTGAGATGAATTGTTCTCCGAAGTTTTCCCTCAAAATGGCCATAGAATCGCGAGATGTGTGGCATGTGGCGCCATCTTGTTGAAACCACATGAGTCAACATTTAAATGAAATTATCTTCAAAAAGTAAATGTCATGAACCAATCTAACGTTTCAAATAAAGAACCGATGAGATTTTGCAAATTTTATGCGTTTTTTTTTTTAAAAAGTTATCAAGCTCTTAAAAAATCACCCGATAGTTATTATATTTTCTCATTTCGTGAAAAACTAAATGTGGAGTGAGTGATAGACATTTTCGTCGACTTGTGGCAAGAAAAAAAAGAGCACAATTGAAATCGTGAAAAAAATATTGTTTCAGAAAATGAAAATGGTCCTAGTTGTAGCAAAAATGTATAAGAACTGAATATTGTACAAGGCGATGTGCTTGCCATATCAAGATAAAATGGTTTTTTGCCAATTCTTCATCACTTCACACTTTAATTATCCTTTCAATTGAATATGTATAGTGAAACATATAACATAAATATAATCGATTTAGATTAAATATTCCAAAATGTCAAAACGGAGCTACATACATGATGATAAATGACGAAAATTCTCCACCTTGTGAGTGTGGAAATAAAATGAAAAAAATTGGGTAAGTAATTACTATACATAATTGTGTATATTAAATTGATTAAACAATTTATTTATAGAAGAAGAGGTGCAAGAAATGAAAACTTAATTTGTGAGCTACATGTGAAGATGGATAAACTGAAAGCATTTCCGAAATCTACAAGCCTGGACATATTTCCAATAAAAAACGTAGAAGAAATGGAACATTTTGAGAAAAATGCTGAAATGTTTCCAAAAAATGACGTAGTAAGTTAACTGAATGAACAGTATTTTCTGCGAAACTATATAATTAATACTTTCCTAATTTCAATAGATTTGTAGCATTAAAGAATGTATATGTTCAACACCTATTACAAAATCTCCGCAATTTATCATCACAGAAGAGTGCTTGTTAGAGTACAATTGGGATGGGCTGCAGAAGAAAAAATCATTAAAAAAACCAACTTATTTGGAAAATTTGTGTTTAGTAGGTTTGTTTTAATAAAATACATAAATTCACAACTCACAATTGCTATTTCTAATTTTAGATGCTCTGAAGTCCCCCGAATACGGCTTCCCAAATTACGAAAATGATATTAAAAAATCGATACAATTAATAAAAAATAGGGTGTATAAAAAAACCTACGATAATAAATCAAAATAATATATTGATGAATTAAAAGTCTTTTGTGTCATTATTAAACAGCTTATTTTTATTAAAACAATAAGGCCTCATTTACTCCTTTTTTAGATAGCAGAGGTGAGGCCTCACGATGTAGGAAGCGTATATGGCGGAGTAAGCCCTTTCTGCTTTACAATTCCGACATGAATAAGGCCATATGAAGGCCTTTTATGCCCCGCTGTGATGTATAAAGGAAATTCCATCGAGTACATATGTAAATTAATAATGTATACTGTAATCACTATTTGATGTGTATGAGGCGGTCGTCGGATGCGGCAATAATTACATAAGTTGTATGTTTTGCAAATACACTTTATTGGCCAGGATACATGTGCTCCGGCTTATGCTCAACTGAAATCTAACCTAGCCCAGAACCTAACTTAACCATTAAGCCCTAAGAATGCATATTCAGTAGTCGACGCTGCCGGCTTTGACGTCTGCGTCGTGCTGACTCTGCTTCATACCATTGTTTATCTAATTGGTGATAGTGCAAGCAACGATCGCTGGTCAACTGTTTACGCAATCGGCTATTGATACTGTTTATGTAAGAACGCTCACTTGCGTGTGGCTTGCTGTCCGTCCGCCTTGGTGTTTGTTATTGTTTACGTAATCTGCAGAACGGCGAATGATATGTCGTTGCTTTAGTGGCGGTCGTTGCCCACACAATCTGCTGATGAGACAAGATGTTGTATTGGCCTCACCACATTCGTACCCAACTGGAAATTGGGCATTATGTGTTAACTTGTATATGTGTACAACAAATGTATGTATGTACGTTTTCGATGCACTTTCCATTGTTTACGCTTCGAAAATTTGTAACATGCGCACATTTTCAAAGTTGATACATTTTTTGATACACATGATTCAAATCAGTCCAGCAGAAAATGGTTGTTGTCAGTGTTGCCAGAATATTTTTCCAGGGACCACTAGTGTAGACTAAAGGGTTGCAAGATTTAATTCACGCTTTGAATGCAACAGATAATTTATGAATTCATCTTATAACTCGAGTTGATCGCCGACGTTGAGTTGGAATTATGTGAATGCAGATACAGAGAAGACATTGTGAGTTGTTGTTTATCGCTAGCAGGTAGACTCAGCTCATTCCTCTCATAAACAAACCCAACTCACACTCATATCATCAACCAGCAATGAATGCAAACGTTAGCGTTCGCTTAGTAGTGGAATAGTGTGTGATCGTCATTTATTGTTATGTGAATTCATTGTTTCTCTCATTCTTTTAACAGAACAGGGTGCACCCATAGTGTTCAGCTAAGCAAGCAAATAGAGGAGATAAACGGAAGGGTTTTCCCCACAACATGTTTGCCTGCATTGTACTGGCCGTAGACGCTTAACCGAGACAGTTTATTAAACATTTAAATTCGTCATTTGTTTTGTGTATACGAAGATAAAAGGGGGTAAAATAGTTTTGGCATGGCATACTGGATGTAAGTAATTGACCGCGAAATTCAGTGCAATTGTTTGCTAATATTTGCCATGTTGTAATACAATTTACACCTGTGTCTCTATTTTACAAAAATAGGTAACATTAGATGAATCTGCATCATCAACCCAGTCGACGCCTGTACTAAGGCAGCAGCTTAATGAAATTAAGGATAATATAGTGAAAGGGAAATATACAGTGGTTATTGAAGCTGGGAAAAGCAAGGTTTGGGAAATTTTTGGCAAGGTTGAAAATAGTGGCAGTTTGGTAAGAGATGTTGTTGCATGCAAAAATTGTAACAGCGTTTTTAAATTTATGAATAGCACGTCTAACCTTGTGAATCATAAATGCTATAAAAATTTAAAAAACCGTTCGGATAACCCAAAGATATTAGTGAACAACGACACAAAAATATGTTGCTGATACGTTCACTGAATGGATCACTAAATACTTTCAATTGGAGCTAAGTATGGGTCGAACGTAGATACTGATCAACTATTACCTCATCCAACAACGATATCCAGAAACATAGACAATCTATACAATATAGACCACGATTCCTTAAAATTAGAACTAAGTGAACTTAGTACCATTGGACTTACCTCAGATTTATGGACCGATAATTATTTAAAACAATCGTTTTTGTCTATGACTATTCACTATATAAAAAGCGGAAAAATTGGAATGAAGCTTATTGCTTTTCGATCAATGGATTTTGAATCTTGTAGCAGTAAGTATTTGTTGAAACGACATATATTTGCAGATATGTATGTGTACGTACTATATGTTGTGTCAAGTACAACAATTTGTTGTAATTTCAAGAAATGTTTACCACAATTACACACTAATATTTCAGTGCTCGCAGCTGTACATACGTATTTTCAAATCAAACTTGATATTTCGTAGGTTGATGCATTCGAGGTTTCAGGCAACAACAAACTACATATATGGGATTTTCACATGAGGCTACCTGTTCAATATGCCTTGATACCATGTATATATTTATACTCTCGCAACAATGTTGCTAAGGAGAGTATTATAGTTTTGTTCACATAACGGTTGTTTGTAAGTCCTAAAACTAAAAGAGTCAGATATAGGGTTATATATATAACAAAGTGATCAGGGTGACGAGTAGAGTCGAAATCCGGATGTCTGTCTGTCCGTCGTCCGTCTGTCCGTCCGTCGGTCCGTCCGTCCGTGCAAGCTGTAACTTGAGAAAAACCTGAGATATCATGATGAAACTTGGTACACGTATTCCTTGGCTCCATAAGAAGGTTAAGTTCGAAGATGGGCAAAATCGGCCCACTGCCACGCCCACAAAATGGTGGAAACCGAAAACCTATAAAGTGTCATAACTAAGCCATAAATAAAGATATTAAAGTGAAATTTGGCACAAAGGATCGCATTAGGGAGGGGCATATTTGGACGTAATTGTTTTGGAAAAGTGGGCGTGGCCCCGCCCCCTACTAAGTTTTTTGTACATATCTAGGAAACTACTATAGCTATGTCAACCAAACTCTACGGAGTCGTTTTCTTCAGGCATTTCCATATACAGTTCAAAAATGGAACAAATCGGATAATAACCACGCCCACCTCCCATACAAAGGTTATGTTGAAAATCACTAAAAGTGCGTTAACCAACTAACAAAAAACGTCAGAAACACTAAATTTTATGAAAGAAATGGCAGAAGGAAGCTGCACCCGGGCTTTTTTAAAAATTGAAAATGGTCTGGCTAAGTTCGGGTGTCACCGAACATTTTATACTCTCGCATGGTAAAGTGATAATCGAGATTTCATAATACGTCATTTACATATTTTTCAAATACCGTATTTTTGTAAAGTTTTATTCCGCTATCATCATTGGTTCCTAATGTTTACACTCGTATTATACAGAGAAGGCATCAGATGAAATTCAAAATAGCTTTATATTGGAAGAAGGCGTGGTTGCGAACCGATTTCACCCATATTTCGTACATGTCATCAGGGTGTTAAGAAAATATTATATACCGAATTTCATTGAAATCGGTCTAGTAGCTTCTGAGATATGGTTCTTGGTCCATAAGTGGGCGGCGCCACGCCCATTTTCAATTTTTAAAAAAAGCCTGGTGCAGCTTCCTAGTCGGTTAACGCACTTTTAGTGATTTTGAACATAACCTTTGTATGGGTGGTGGGCGTGGTTATTATCCGATTTCTTCCATTTTTGAACTGTATATGGAAATACCTGAAGAAAACGACTCTGTAGACTTTGGTTGACATAGCTATAGTAGTTTCCGAGATATGTACAAAAAACTTAGTAGGGGGCGGGGCCACGCCCACTTTTCCAAAACAATTGCGTCCAAACATGCCCCTTCCTAATGCGATCCTTTGTGCCAAATTTCACTTTAATATCTTTATTTATGGCTTAGTTATGACACTTTATAGGTTTTCGGTTTCCGCCATTTTGTGGGCGTGGCAGTGGGCCGATTTTGCCCATCTCCGAACTTAACCTTCTTATGGAGCCAAGGAATACGTGTACCAAGTTTCATCATGATATCTCAATTTTTACTCAAGTTACAGCTTGCACGGACGGACAGACGGACGGACGGACGGACAGACAGACAGACAGACATCCGGATTTCGACTCTACTCGTCGCCCTGATCACTTTGGTATATAAGTATAACCCTATATCTGACTCTTTTAGTTTTAGGACTTACAAACAACCGTTATGTGAACAAAACTATTATACTCTCGTTAGCAACATTGTTGCGAGAGTATAAAAACGAAGTGTAACCTTATTTAATATACTTAGGTGAAAGAATTATACAAAAAGTAAAGGCGGCATTGAAGGAGTTTGATTGTAGTCTTGATAAGGGGATAATTGTTACAGACAGGGTCTCCAATATGAAAGCTGCATTTAGTACATACGATCACATATTCTGCGTCAGTCATATGCTGCACAACATAGTTCAAAAATCTATTGGGGAGTGTTCAGACATAAGGGAAATATGTAAAAAGTGCATCAAACTTGTAACATATTTTAAAAAGTCTGGAGCTAATGTACAACTAAAAACCACACTAAAAAGTTTTTCTGTAACTAGATGGAACTCAATCTATTATTTATTGCAACCTGGTCAAAGCAATTGGATCGATATTATAAACATTTTACAGATAAAAAGTCAAACCCATAGAATAAGTAACATCAGCTTAAATACTTTTACAGATATAATAATTTTTTTGAAAAAGTTCGAAGAAACATCAAAAAATTTAGAAGGAGATAACTACCCTACTTTAAATTTAGTTATTGTGCACGTTTACTTTTTAAAAGGAATATGTGAAACAAATAGCGATGATGATTCAGAATGCATAAAATCGTTAAAAATAAAACTCAGCACATTGTTAAATGATGTCGTAGTTATAAACTAAACAATTTTTCACAAAATTGCTTTGCTTTTGTTTCCACCGTCTAATAAATTGTTACAGTTTACAAATGAAGAAAAAAATTATATAAAACTACATTGCAAAAACATGCTAGAAGCATTAATTATTGAGCAAGATCAAAGCAGTAACGAAAGTAGTCAATTAAATTCTCTCTCAAATAATAAGGAACAACTTTTCTCAGGATTTCTTCAGCCTTCAAATCCAACAAATAATCTTGATCGAGTTCAAAATGAATTACTATTATACGAAAACGTTAATGAAGTAATGTACGACAATTTTGATGTTTTACAACGGTGGGAATTAAATAAACTTAAATTTCTGTTACATTTTAAATTGAGTTTAAAAATCTTAGCAACACCGGCTAGTAGTGCCTCGTCTGAGAGAATATTCTCAAATGCCAAAAATTTACTTTCTGAAAAGCGTTGTGTTATTGGGTCTAACCCTGTTACTGTAGGAAAAATCATGTTTTTACATACGAATATCTAAATTAATTAATTATTTCTAGAGTTTAAACTAATAGGAAACATATGTGCAACATTTAAAACGAATTTGATAATTATCTTTTCTAAATTTCTGAAGTCATTAATTTTTTAAATAAATTATTTTTAAGTTCAAAAAGACTGGTGAATGTTTTACACATTTTTTTTTAAATAAATGAATTATGTATATATTGTATATTTTTGTTAGATAAATGAATTGCTTCTTTTTTGTTTAAGTTTTTAATAGCGCAAGTTTTTTAAATTATATGAGACTGAAGGGCCTTACATTTTATTTTTTAATACAAGAATTATGTGTATATTTTTTTGTTGAATTAGTGAATTTCTTTTTTATTTTATAGTTTAGAATACATAAAAATAAAAAATACATATGTATCCATGTATGGTATTTGATGCTTTTCATTACAATTTCATTTCATGATATGGGCAAATCCTGCGTTACGAACGCCACATTCGTACGCGTTTTCGGATTGAAATATAACAATTTTTTGGTCTTTCAAAAGACATACCTTCAAGTTATACACAGTGTTTAGTGGGATTTGAGTGTACTTTCGAATGTCATCAAAATATTTTTTGTAACAGGTTTAAGCTGCGAAAAATTTGATCTCAAAGTATTGCTACGTACGCTACAAAAAATGGAAGTAGCTTTGAAGGTTGAGGTATGTTTTCGTAATTTTTAGCAAATTTTGTATAATAAAGCACACCAAACGAAAGACTTTAAAGAAAGATGAATATAAGAGAATTCTAAAATAACTTACTTGCAGCCAAAATATTTTGTAGTTTTTTATCAATGGCCGTGAACCCAACGTTACGCACGCTAAATATTTTCCAGTAGTATATAAATAAAAACAATTGTATTTATTTTAACAAAACAATTCATACTCTTTTTAATAAGATTATTTAATTCATATTTTATGTTTATAAATTAATTTATTAATGTATATATGTTTATAAATAAATTTTATGTTTTGCTGAATCTGCCGTTAGTGCTATTTCGAGCTCATTTTCATTAAGAAATGAAAAATAATGGCTGCTTTTTATTCCGGGAATCTTAACGTTAGCCCATTTCTCCGAAAGAAATGCAGTTGTATTTTTTATATATGTACTGCTTACATATAAAATAGAAATACCATTTATATTAATTTTTGCCAATTTAAAAAAATCATGGGCGTTATTAAGAAAAATATTCTGAGCTTTCACCATTTGCCAAATTTTTCTCTTTATGACAGCTCCAATTCCGTCTACTGCACCCTTTCCGTGAGCAGTTGTAAAAAAATTCCACTCAAAGTTGGTCAAATCTAATTTTTCTTTAAAAAACGGTATATGTAATACTCAAAATGAACGTTGAAAATTATTAAATATTATTATTTATTATACTGTAAAAATACAATTTTTTATGTATTATTAAATATTATACTGTAAACAAACAATTTTCTGTGGTACCAATATGCCGATAATCTAAAGTGACACTGAAAGATAACTGCAAATGATTCAAACGAAACCAAAGGCGAGACAACGTGAAATTTACCGTTCAAAAAAATATCAACAGTGATCTCAACATTGGTAGATCCAACTTCTTATGCTTTTTACTTTTGATTATGTTCATATTACTAAAAAGTCTCTCGACGTCAGCATTAGAGTGAGGTAATATCAAAGTTAACATAGCAAAAGAAGCCAATTTTTTGAATCCTCTTTGTCCTTGAGCATCCTTAAAGGCCAAAACTTCATACCAAAACTTTTTAGTATCTTTAGATTTATTCCACTTTAAGGTATGAATTTGATACCATTGGTCGTCTATTTGTGCAATCAAGTCTTCACTCTTATTGTGATTAAAATATTTGATTAAATCAGTAATAGCTTGTTTGTTAGGGTTTAGTGTACTATCAACACTAATCCTTGGGATCATGATCATTATGCCGACATTATTATGTAATCGAACTTTAACTTCAATAATTAAATTCACAATAAATGTTATACATCTTTGACGAATTGCTTTCTCGTCACTCTACTTTAGTCCCTGTTCTTTTAATTTTGTCATAGCAGTATTAAATCTATACCCTAAATTACATGTTGGATCAATGAAATCATTTATGTCTTGAGTAAAAATATTCACTCTTTGGGTAGGCAGTTTGATCTTATTAACAAGTAACTCATTTGAATTCACCAACTCGTCACTTAGTTTTGTTGGATCTGCATCTTTTGACTCAAATAATTTATTAACCCTATTTAGTTCAGTAAGTATTGGATAAAGAAAAGCAAGAAACGCAAAGTTAATGTCATCGTTATACATCCCATGCAAGACTTCTGCCGTGTAACATCTTTCGTCTAATTTAGCAATTGAAAAATGAGTTTTTAGCTCCAGCCACTGGTTATATATCCGTGAGACAGCTGATTCAATTGCTAACCACCTAGTTTGAGAGGACTGCACGATCTTCAGTGGGTTTTTCCATCATTTATTGCTTTATACAAATCTTTATATTTAGCTTGTCTTGACACAGATCGGGAGAACCAATTGTAAGTTTCACTAATTATATACTCTAGATTTCGTGGTAAAAACAGTTTAGCAGCACTGGAGACGGCTAATTGTAGTGAATGACATATACAACGGATTAAATTCAAATGAGGGACCTCTCTTTTTAATTTAGCGTAAACACCTTCATTTACACCAGTCATAACTGATGCATTGTCGGTTCCAATACCCATCATATTTATTAATTGTGATTCAAACCGCTGAAGAACGTCTTTAATTGCAGAAACAATACTATTAGCATCACAGTCATTTAACCTTACTAAATCTAAATATGTAGATACGACCTTCTCGAAACGATTACTGTAATAGATTATTACAATTCCTAGGTTTTTCATAATATCGATTGATTCATCAATTATGATACTGTAAGGTTGACCTTTTAAATCTTCTTTTAGTAGATCAGAGAAATGTGGTGCCCAAACATTCATGATGATATTTGAACACTTTGTTCGATGTAACTTTATTTTATCCTCTTCATTGGTAAGAGAGTGATTAATAGCCTGGCCTAAATGATCAATCACACATACGCTCGTGTGCATGGCTGTAAACAATGAAAGCCCAGCCTCTTTTGTTTTTGATACTTTAGTATCTACATATTGGTTTGAAAGGAAGTTTTGGATGAACCGTGTTAATCTGTAAATAATGTATATAATGTGTTATGTATGTAAATAATTGAAACTATAACTTCATTAAAATTGTAATTTAATGAAAAAGTGAATAATAAAAAATAATCTTATTTTGATTTACCTTAGCATTTTCTTTCTTTGGTTGTTGTATGACTTTTTAAATCTGTATAGTGATTCCGCAACCCTACACTTAGCTACTTTATTGCCGTCATTATCTTCTACAACTTGTAACCAATCTTTTAAAATAGGGTCTTTGAGCCAGAAATCTCTAAATTTTTGAGAATACTGTCGTTTACTAAACATTGTTATATGAGTATCTTAATGATGGAGTACATTACAAGTAATTTTTCACTTTAAAAGATTTAAAAAATGAAGATTTATTCTATAAGAAGAAAGAAAGAGCGAACAAGATAAAAGAGAACATATGAGTATATCAAACAATTGAGTATAGTGGAATGTAGCTGTTAAAAAGGCTCCCCCCTTGAGATATAACAGGCTATCTTTATATGTCTTATTCGTAGCTCTTCAAAAGCTTGAAATAGAACTAAAATATTATATGGGGGAAGGAATTGTGAAGACTATATATAATATACATTATATTATTAATTTTTTGTATTTACCGTCAGAGGGTATTTACCACTAAAACAAACCACAAGCCACTAAAAAAGTTTTTTGCCCACCAGCGGGAAAGTAAAACCACTGAGTTGGCAGCATTGGTTGTTGTTTGCTATACTCATAGATTTACTCGAAGATTTACTCATAGTTTACCCAAAATCTCATTTCATTTCAAACAATCGTCGCAACGCTATGAACTGACACGATACGATTGCAATCGAAGCCAGCCTTACGTTTACACGATCGTGATTGCCGAAGAACAGATTGTTCGTGTTGCATCAGGTCAGTTGACGCTGGCGGCTACACGAATTGATTACCAATGTTGTCTATGCTGAACTTAATTGATTTGATTGTGTTTTTGGCACGATTGTTTGTTCCGATTTTATCATACTCGTTGCAGCTCTCTGACACGCGCTAAAACATAAAATATAACACAGTTGTATCAAAAAGTCGACACTTTTCATAAATGTTCAAAAATAAATAAAATCTCAAAAGGAAGTTAAGGGATCACCATTCTCCCAATGCGATTGCATCTATCCAATCGCTCCTCATAAGGGTGAGTTATGGAAATCAACTATACAAAGCTTCAAATTAAGTATAAAGAATTATCTACTCCCCGCATCGAAGCCGTTCTCTATACACGGCCACTCCCTCGCAAGACCACTCTATTGCCACAGTCCAAACTCCAGGGCTAAGGAGTACCCATTCTGGCCATATCTGAGCCAAGCGACATCATATACATACGCAATACTAGGCAAAATATTCGCCTAGGCGGCCCAGGATGTTTAAATGAGTTAAGCATCCCCCCACTATACCTGAGAAAAACTGGCGCACCCTAGCAAGACAGCATAATACACCACATCCGATGGCACCGTACACTTACATAACCACACCACACCAACACAACTCACCACAACTGTACCCACTCAGCAAAAAGGATGGACATCGGGATAGGACATTCAATTCGTTCTAAGCACTTCGTTACACACATTCGTTTATACACTCCCTACTGCCTACGCTACTCTACCGCGATTCATTGTGATCTCGATAAGTGGAAACTCGATCTTCGGCATTGGTTTCTCGCCGCCCTGCTTATGGACATTTTTTCACAAATAAAACTTATATCATTTATAATATTTAAATTATAATTTCGTTAATTTATGTTGTTAAAATAAAAACAAAATCTAATTTTATTTAAAAGCGTTTGATCTATGTACCTAAATTGTGTATTTTTTTATTCACAGGGTAATCAGCGCCCGCTATTTTTTTGTACCACCTTTCCATTTTTTGCCACTCACTGCACATTTTACAGTGTCGACAACTTCTTTTAGTGTATCGATAGTGGACCTCTGTTTTCCGAAGTCGTATTATCTTTCTCATAATCCGTCGGCTTCTTAGATTGCGAACTCCAAACGATTTCTTATTATGCTTTCCTACACTTTGCTCATTGTGTCGAGCATAGACAGAGGTCGATACGATGT
The DNA here is from genome assembly GCF_024586455.1 of Bactrocera neohumeralis. Classification (NCBI taxonomy): domain Eukaryota; kingdom Metazoa; phylum Arthropoda; class Insecta; order Diptera; family Tephritidae; genus Bactrocera; species Bactrocera neohumeralis. Next base: position 20,374,497 of record NW_026089622.1, read on the forward strand.
TGGTTCATCTGGTGGTTTTTTGATTAAAACCAAGCGCTGGACTTTCCAGGGATCGGTGAACATACCTTTGTTGTTTTTGATTTTTCTTCTGTAACCAGCATTTCGTCGCTTCGTTTCTTCGCTCAGCGCTGGTAATCCGGGCGTTTCTTCATGAACGGAGTGCATTTTGGTTGCTGCCACTTATTTTGGAAGAACTAGGCGCCCACGATAGTTTGAACTTCTGTTACCTCAGGTAGTAGACCATGCGTTAAAATCGCCCCGCCATTATTATCGGCGGCTTGATTCTACTTTCTAAAGATAATTCCAGGAGTAAGTCTTCAAATTCTTTAATAGACGAGCTTAGCAGCTTATGAAATATATTTCTCCTACTACGTACTATTTGCGCTCATGTAAAAGCATTTTTTGCTTCTATGCAGCAAGATGTCAATGTTTGTACATTACAGGACCATTTTGCTGCTTTGCCATCTGTAATCCAATCACTTTCCGAAAATTGGGAAAAGTGCTCACTTAGTAAGGCGATATCAATGTTGCGGTTTGTTGCAGCAGGACTGGTGTTGCAGTGCAGTGGTTTAAGTTCAGCTGCAATATTCTCATTTTTCCATTGGTGGCAACTCCAATTTAGGGCAAGTCGTACTTAGAACCGAATGTTCTCGTTTGGAGATCATACAAATCGGTGTGTTACTGCATACTATTGCAACATGTCCCGCGCTTCCACTATTTAAGGACAGTCTTGGCATCTTGAGCACGCAGGCATACTTATAAGGGCTATTTGAGTGCCGTTTCTTGTTTTCAGAAAATTTTTAACGCCGCAAACTTCTTCAGGTCTTTGCACAATATACTAGTGACGTTGTGTGTTTTTGGTTACATTACAGCCATCTCGCCAACCTTTCCCTCCATACGTTCTGAAAAGTTTGAGCTCTTTTGTGTCCTTAGTTTTTTAACTCTATGAGCAGGTCTCCTCTGAGAGTTTTCCTGATGTAGGTCACGTTTGAACCCAATTCTTTGAGGCCACTGCCACCTTTAATTTTACGGAGGATGTCTGCATACCACCTTTTTTTTAGAATTATGGCGTCTGGTTTCGACCTAATTGTCCCATGATCTTTTTGATGTATTTACTTCAGTGTCAAAAAGCGATACTTGTGACGCTATTTTCGATTTGGTTTCGGGATTTTCTGTTTTGTCATAAAAGTTCATGATACCGCTTACAAGTTCTCGCATTGCTTAATTTATATGTCTCTGACCAGACATCATATTTTAGAGCTCTTTTATTTTTCTGCTCAATTTTCAAAAAATAGTTATTGTTTCGCTGCTTTGCGTTCTCTTGGCTTTGTCACTCATGTTCTCATTATCAGTTGATTCACTATTTTTATTGGTCCAGCCAAGGTGGACTCCTTAATTTTGCCATTTGGCGGCGTTCGCGCAATTTTTGAAATCCTCCGAGAAGGAATTTCTGCTGTACGGCCAGAACTATTCTCTAAAGCCATACCTCACTAGAAAAAGTTGTCAAGTGGTCTGTCTTTTCCTATTAAGTCCAATTTCTATTTTCGGTGGTTAGCAATTCCAAAAGCCAAAAGGAATGCGAAAAAGAAAACAAAAAGAAAAAGAAAGGGGAAAACAACTGATGTCACCAACCACAACGGCAAAACAAAATTATAAGCTCGTTGTGCCTGTATTGCTGTTCCTAGGGGAAACAATTATACATTAAAAATAATTTCGCCGGGAAAAAATGTGAAGTGTAAAATAATTAAATATAAGATACAAAACTGTAATTATCTCCTTCGGTTATAATTGCCCACTTGCGTCCGTCACCTAATTGTAACAGGGGAAAAAATTTAGCCAAGGCTGCCTCAAAAACTTGGAAGAAACTATGAGGAAACACTGGACCGCACAAAAACCACGTATACTTTATACAATGTTCGCACCACCTGTCATGTGACGACGCACATATGCTTTCTCATTCCCATTAAGCAACCATCCTGATCTATCTGCATCAGTTATGCATAATTTTGATGATGTTTATAAATTTAAAAAGTTTTATACAGCATCTACTAATAAATATTACGTGATTTTAACTATTCGTGAGGTTATGTCTGTTTACGAATTTGTGTAAAATTTTGTCAGTGTGTTCAGTAAGATTGGCCATTTTATAATGTAAAATTTGGTATAACGATTGGAAGTTGTCAAAATTTATTACACAAATTCAACTCATAACAGGTGTTTCGCAAATTCATTTCATCGAAATATTATTATCTCAGACGAGGTCTGTTTCTGGCTTAATGTCTTTGTCAACATAAAAAATTGTATCTTTTGGGGTAGCTAAATCCTCGTGTTTTCCATTTTTTATCAAATTTATTTAATTTTAGAGAGTCAAGAAACCCTATACCGATATTTGCGATTTTTCCCATACAATGTTTGGTATCCGTATTGGCTTTGTTCAAAAATCACTTCTTCTCCACTTCTATGTACATAGATTCGAAAAATCGACGAATTATACATAAGAAGCTTACACACGAACATTTGATCACCAACAAAACACCGCAAAGATGCGACTGTGGCAATACTCTACAATCTCAATCACTGAATCAGAGCAATTTACTTTAATCAAATCAAACCTACATATGTATTGTTTAAATCGTATTAACTCAAAAAATATTAATCAAATTTACTTATTCATAGAACAACTTAGATTAATCAACCAATTGTAATAATATTAAACTTACTTATAAGATAGGCGTCAAAGGCCGCCGTAGCTAGTACGCCATACTATCTTAGATATAATATTTTATAATGTGTCTAATAAATAATAATAATAATAATACAATATTCGTTGTATGGTGTTCTCAGTCTACTGGCTTATCTGTCAATAAGATAGCGATCTGTTAGCTCTACTAGTACTAGAGTTTTTATGGTATTATTTTTGAATCTCAAGAGTCTGCCCAACTCCATTGATACCTCGTTTGTCTGCCTGTTGAACAAGTCAGGTATATTCTATTGGTTTATGATATTTAGAATTTTGGGTGTAGCAACTTGTGTTAGTTTACAAAAAATAGGTCATAAGAAATTCCCTGTATTAATAAAGCATTGCTTTTTGTAGTAAAAATACTGTTGAAGCCAAGTTTTGGATTAAACGGCATTATGTGAACTCTGCGCGTCAAATTGCTTCGGCTTTCATTATACTATATTCTCCAGATCTGCCCTCCTGTTGCTATTACCTGTCCTCAGAACTTAAAATAATTCCCGCTGTTCAAATATCATTCAACATGCTTACTTATCAGCAAAGCCGAAATTATATTTATATATTAATATACATATGTCGGCGCACCCTAATAGTGTGTAAATATTGGTATGCGTATGTGAGTGTATGTGTATACAGTTTAGGGAATTTCATTAGAAGACTACCCAGGAAAACTTGCGTGACCGAAACTCCAATACATTTACACAATTTTTACTTGTCACTAACACTTCCTCACAAATCACAAATCTTTGAAATGAGTAAGAAGTCAATCTATTGTGTATTTTGTTTGTTTTATATTATAAGCTCTTCACTCAACAGATGGTAAGCAAAAATAAAACAAAAGAAGACAAACAAATTTTTTAGCTGTCACCGCTTATTGAAAACGATGGATGTGAAAGCGTACAGCATGATACCGTGAATTTGACGTTTGCTTGTTCGTTGCGAAAAATTGAATTCGAAGAAAAAAAGAATTCGGTTACAAACGCGTCGATAGTTGAGAATTGTGCAGATTGTGTTTGTGTTTCTTTAACTTTTGTGAATATTTTGTGTCTTCAAGATAATATTTGGAAAAAGGGTGAGTAAAACAAATACTAATTCAATATGAAACAAGTAAGGAAGGGCAAAGTTCGGGTGTCACCGAACATTTTATACTCTCGCATGATAAAGTGATAATCGAGATTTCATTATACGTCATTTACATATTTTTCAAATACCGTATTTGTGTAAAGTTTTATTCCGTTATCATCATTGGTTCCTAATGTATATATTATACAGAGAAGGCATCAGATGGAATTCAAAATAGCGTTATATTGGAAGAAGGCGTGGTTGTTAACCGATTTCACCCATATTTCGTACATGTCATCAGGGTGTTAAGAAAATATTACATACCGAATTTCATTGAAATCGGTCTAGTAGTTCCTGAGATATGGTTTTTGGTCCATAAGTGGGCGAGGCCACGCCCATTTTCAATTTTTAAAAAAAGCCTGGGTGCAGCTTCCTTCTGCCATTTCTTCCGTAAAATTTAGTGTTTCTGACGTTTTTTGTTAGTCGGTTAACGCACTTTTAGTGATTTTCAACATAACCTTTGTATGGGAGGTGTGCGCGGTTATTATGCGATTTCTTCAATTTTTAAACTGTATATGGAAATGCCTGAAGGAAACGACTCTGTAGAGTTTGGTTGACATAGCTATAGTAGTTTCCGAGATATGTACAAAAAACTAAGTAGGGGGCACTTTAATATCTTTATTTATGGCTTAGTTATGACACTTTATAGGTTTTCGGTTTCCGCCATTTTGTGGGCGTGGCAGTGGGCCGATTTTGCCCATCTTCGAACTTAATCTTCTTATGGAGCCAAGAAATACGTGTACCAAGTTTGATCATGATATCTCAATTTTTACTCAAGTTACAGCTTGCACGGACGGACAGACGGACGGACGGACAGACAGACATCCGGATTTCAACTCTACTCGTCATCCTGATCACTTTGGTATATATAACCCTATATCTGACTCTTTTAGTTTAAGGACTTACAAACAACTGTTATGTGAACAAAACTATAATATTCTCCTTAGCAACTTTGTCTCTGTAGGCATCATCTCTGTATAATACGAGTATAAACATTAGGAACCAATGATGATAGCGGAATAAAACTTTACAAAAATACGGTATTTGAAAAATATGTAAATGACGTATTATGAAATCTCGATTATCACTTTACCATGCGAGAGTATAAAATGTTCAATGACACCCGAACTTAGCCCTTCCTTACTTTTTATTTCCTTGTTATTGGACTCTGCAGCTTCCTCCGAAAGCTCTCCAATCGACACTAATGCAGCTCTATCACAGCAGAACCATGTTTTAAAACCTTGTGAACGGTTGCCGGCAAATAGTACCATGGATTTGCAGTTATCAGATCTTTAGCTGTATCCAGCGCGTAGAGTTTAAATTTCTCCGCATTGATTTTATACCCCGATGCCATGGCTTGCAATAATGTTGCACATCTGTGAATCAAACATTCATCAATTCCTGTGATTTCGGAACTCAAGGCTGCATTAGAAAAGAATTTTCTTGCGATATTTCCATCGTTGGACGATCCTCTACTCCATCTCTAGGTTTGTCCACTATTATACCCATTTTTTCGCGAAATTCCGTCTGAATTTTGTTTTTTCTCTCCAATACTTTACTTTTCTTCTCTGTGTCTCTTACTTGCCACATTTCGACCTCTAGTTTATATGAAACATGTAAAAAGTATTCAAAGAAGCGTATGTATGAATGCAGTGGAGATAAGCCAAATTCATAAAATGTTGTGCGAACTTCTTTACTCAAACATTTTTGAACATCGTTCATTTCTGTTGGCCGTGCTGAACATATACAACACTTTGCAGCGGAAGATTCGCTGATCGCGTTGCACACTTTTCCATCTACCATAGTAAGGTGCAAGCTATGTGTAATAACTATTTTTCTATTAGATGCGGTTAATTGTGTTGACTTCAAAAGGCTAATTTTTTCCTTAAAATACTTCTCTTCTTTAGTCGATAGTTCGGTTGTCTCTTTCTTGAATTGAAATCTGATCGGTCTACAGTAACGAGTCGACGATGGTCGGGGGTTTTCCAAATTATTTGATCATCTATTTGCGAAACTAGTTGGAGAGGTACGTATGATGTTACAAAAAAGCTTCTATCGTTCAAATCACTGGATGAAAACTTTTGCTTATACTCGCTATGCTCCGTACTTCCGTCAAAGCCCCATTTTCCAATTAAAGTTAGATTGCTAACTGCATTCTCAGGAATAGTTTCAATTAAGTTGGTCTGAAGCTCTATTATACTAGATGCTGTACTGTTAAGTAAGCTCTGCAATTCGACTTCCGCATGAGATTCGTCTACAAAAATATTGTCTGCGTATCTACTTTTTTTTGAATTTTGTATTTTTTGATAGCTTGGAAACAAATCAAAGGAAATTTTGCTGTTCACAAAATTTCTTATCAGCAAATACTGGTGTTTCGACATAGAGGTCTCCATTAAGAGTGAAATAACTTCAATGGGATCTGCTGGCAGAATCTCTTGATTCTGATGTTCATTGCGTAGAGCAGAAACAGCGGACTCATCTATTTCACTCAGTTGAGCTATACGACGTCGCTTAGTTCTCGTTGAAGAGTCAGCACAATCCAGTTGAGGACGGCCACGATGAGTACTTTCCTCCATCTGCTGCGATTTACACTGCGTGCGTTTTAACAAAATCGATTCCTCTTTATTCAGCCAACCAGATTGGTATTGAAGAACTGAAGATTTTTTGCGTTTATAAATCTTCCAAAAAGTTGAAATTGTTTTACAGATGTTCTCAACTTTTTTCGACAGATCGCTCAACTCTGTAATGTAGCCGTTGTTTTGAATATTCCCCTGCACAACTGAAATCAGTTTCGTCAGTTTTTCTGGTTTGGTTCCGTGTTCTGTGCATCATATATTAAAAATATGCAGGCGTGTAAACACACACTTATGGGAAGAACCTACATCAAAAATTATTCAAAGGATACATAAACAAAATTTAGATATGTATTTATTTATTAACAGTTTTGCAAAAATATACACAGCTACAAAAGACGAAGACAGACCAACACAGCACAATAGACAAAAGGACAACTTAAACGGCCTTAGTATTTTTACGATTATACAGACATCTGCACATTTCTGCAGATAAGTTTAACACATTCAAACCTTAAAAGTAAGACAAACACAATGACATACAAACCAATTTCTGGATTTTCTTGAAACACAACTAAAACTTCAACTAAACATAAAAAAGACGTTCACAAAATACACAAAATAGATACTATCGATAAAATTAGTTTTTCATGAAATACTTTACAAGGATGCTAATTATTAACATCTCGATTTAAAGTTAATATCTTCAACTTCAAAATGCATTTTAAATAATCCAATTCCGAGCACTCTAGCAAACGTTTGATCTCTTTGAAGTTCGATTTTAATTTGACAACATCACTCTGCGCGCATCTGCGTTGCGAAAATGAGCACGTGTTCACGCTTTCAATGCTGTTTTTAGAAAGTCCCGCTAGGTTTTCAGAAAAATGCGGTATGGTTTAAAGAAGATTGGACATTTAAGAGACAATTGGTTTACATTTTGTTTCAATCATGTGTGGTTGATTTTTTTGTTTTTGGCCTCTGACGGATCCACTGTGCAATGGTACATGTTCATACTGCTTTTAGTATGGTTCCCATACAACTCGTAAATTTTTTCCATTATTGGTCATCAGCCCATCATACAACGTCCGGTGTGTTTGGCGTGGGTACCTGATGACGATAGCCTTATCTCACGGCGTTTAAAAGCACAGCAGATTAGATCAATCCGTTGATCAGTGCAGGCATTTTCAGTACCAATTGGAAGCGTGGAATGGACACACTAACAACCTTGAAAGAGTTTGAGGCCCATCTAAAATCTTTGGTGTACTTTGGGTCTGGCACCCTGTTGCAATGTAACTTCATATTCAACTGACCACAACCACCACGATACTGTCCGAGGGGCCAGTCCGCATGAGCAGATTGGGACTCCAAGTGCTTCTGCTCCCCTTGATACCAGAACTAAGCATATGGTCAGACCTTGTAGCCGAAACTAATACCAATTCAGTTTCAATACTGTCCGGGACTGGTGACCAGAGGTTAGACCCCATTCACGCATCCCATACACACACCACTCCTACAAAACCTAACCCTAATTCCCAGTTAAGCGCCTTAACTGCTCGGCATACCATCTCCACTAGATCTCACCACTAACCGAGTATCTCGGGTATTCTGCTATTATATGCACCCAACCCTCTAGCCCCTCCCCACAAAAACTACCCTACTTATCAGATAGATGCCTTTGATGAAACCCAGATTCGGACAAAATCATAAGTCACTCGGCCGTTAGGACTATTGACTTGCATAGCATCCGATGAGACGGTACGACATACAGGCAAACCGGCAAGCGTACATCAACGCTGAATGAGAGGAGTTTTTGGGACCCGAAGACCGTCGTAGCTGCTTCCCATGGTGCGAACAGCACGACGTCCAAGAGCTCAATCACTCCTCAAAATGCGTCGCATTTTGTCTACGGTTGCTTGCAGTCGCTCCTACACGTTTGCCAAGTAGGGCGTGAAACACATTATTTCACTCCCCCGTTCATTCGGACAATCGGTGCACGAATCGGCGACAATCTGTCCTTCAGAACGTTTTTTTTTCCATTCACCTAAGCCCCAAGAATTTGGAATGTCTAAGAAATGTCCTCACGCCCGCTCTAACTTAGACCGCGAGCGACCTTCGGCCAGAAGTAAAATGTCTTCTGCATATGCAAATCATTTACAGAGTGGGCCAAACTGCCCAAGCAGATAGTCCATCAAAAGATTCCAAACATATGTACCACAAATGGAAGCCTGCAGGCAGCCACGAACCACCCCAATCTCGACACTCTCATTGATGCCGACTAGAAAAGCCTTTCTGTCCGAAAAATAACTCCGCCAAAGAGTAATTTCTGAACAGTCAAGCTCTTCCATCCGTTGCACCCTTCGATCCCAGCTTAGTTGGTCAAACGCTTCCTTGAAGTCAACTAATATGCCAATGACAAACTTGGTGACATTTTTCCTGAACCCAAACTGCCTATCCGAGCGCATACCCCGCGTTAGCTCCTGAAGCTGTTGCACCATAACTCTTTCCAGCAATTTTCGAAGTACTGGTAGGAGACTGCTACCCCGAAAAGAACGAGATTCGTCCCTGATCTTAACCATGAAACTTTCGCACCTCCTAAGAACCCTATCATTTATCCCCCAAACTACCACGTTAAGACGAGCTATTTGCTCGTCCATATTTGTTTCAGGCAATACCATACCTCGAGGGAGGGGATGAAGGTGTAACCATGATTTTTATCAAGCGTCACGTCACTCACGCCCGAAGGTTCATCGAACGTATAACATTCGATCGGCTCGTTCACAATATACAGGCTATTGGCTACCACCCTTTCGCTTAAAACCTCGCCTCGATTGTGACTTTGGTATCCAGACGAATTTCGGTATACCTCACCAAACCACATCGAAAACGAGACAGTCGCATCAAGCCCAAGGATAAATGAGATACGACTCGCAAGTAGTAGTAGCTGATCCTTGTAGTCCAGGTAGGACTCTAGGGGCTCGCTATACTTGCAATACAAACAAGCGGCAACTATCCTACCGAATTTCCTTTCTATCGGAACACAGCAACAAATATACCGAGTTGTGAAGAATTCACAACTACGTAATCAAAGATGGGTTCACTCAAAATTATTGCGATATTAGCCCTAAGATTCGTGAACATCTTAAAACTCCCAGAAAGACCCCGAACCACACCATAGGGCTCCTGGAACAAGGCAATACCACACTACCGGCCTTCAGGAAAGCGGACATCACTTTTTCCGTACCCTCCAGGCCGCGATTGGCCCTACCATCAGGGATACCTTCAACTTCCAGGGCTGACTTTGCGCACCGCGAAGGACACACCTCCTTTACGGTCTTTTTAATACCTTCCTTAGAGAAGGTTTTAGGCCCCTTACTCCTGACCACAACCGACCTGGTCTCCCCAAGCTTCGGCGTCAGCTGAGTAATTCACGCCGTGATGATACCTCAAGGCTATTAGCCTTCTTTGCCGATCCGGACGGCAAGTCTGCTGCGATCTGCCCGCGGAAAGTTGGCTCATGACGGCCCGTTTTGGGGTGCGAAGCAGCATAGTGTGGTGAAGCCGGTTGCACAGTTAGCAGAGGGTGACTGACGTACACTCCTGCGTGTTGTGTGCCGTCGCCAAACAATTTAAGCAGTGTCCCTGAGCCTGAGCAACATTTTGGCGTTGTATGTGCTGCATGCCTCGGAAAATGCTGCAATGCTGTAGCCGATGAGAGCGCCGACGCAGTGGACATCGGCTGCGCGGAGGATCCGCGGCCGGCGTTGAGGAGGGTGGTAGTGGTCGTGTGCCCCTACGAACGGCAGTTGCAGGAGGCGTTGCCGCTGGGCTTTGTGGCGCTGGAGCTGCCCCAGCGCGTGGCACAGTAATGGTGGACCTCTCAGTTGGCGTTGGCACGCTGGGCATATCCACATCCATATTGATCTGTATGAAGAAGTTATTATAATTACAAATTTGTTGCATGAAAAGTCATATGGCGATTGTGCCACGGTATGTGGGAAGAATGGGTCGTAATGTAGATCGACCATTACAGTTAGGTTTGATTTTTATATCTGATTTCGTTAATATATGGTAGAAAACATAGTTTCACGAGCGGTCCTGTTAACATGCCGCTTTGGGTGCGGAGATCGGAACCGTAGTGTAGTTTTTCTATGCGGCCAAGCCGCCATTCAGTAGAGGGTAGACAGCCATCATGGATGGTGACATAATCTCCAAGCTTTCTTCCATCGTGATGGAAATTTTTGATTATTTCCCTTCGATTTAATAAGGATAGCGACCACTCGCCTGGCTCAGGTGTGGCCAGAAAGGGTGCTCCTTTGAATTGATTTTAGAAAATGCCCTGGGGTGAGGGCTGTGAAGTCAAAGGGACCTTGCGAGAGGATTGTGAGTGGCTCGGAATTGAGAACGGCTTCAATTCGCAATAACAGTGTGGTGAACTGTTCATAATTAAATTTGTAGTTTCCAGCTACCTTTTTGAGGTGGGATTTAAAGCTTTTTACAGCTGATTCTCATAAACCAGCCATATGAGGAGCGCTGGTGAGACTTTTTTGATAAAATCCACAAACTCCTTTTCAGTGGCTCCTTGGGCTCCCATGAAGGTTTTACCATTATCGCTCATCAGTTTTGATGAGAAGCCGCGTCGCCCGACGAAGCGAGCGTATGCCGCGAGAAAAGCCCCCTTTGTTAGATTCGTACATAGCTCGAGGTCCACTGCTTTTGTCGTAAAACAGACAAAGACAGCCACAAAGCCTTTCATTAGAGTGGGGGACCTTAGCATGAACGCCGTTATCTGAAAAGTCCCAGCAAATTCGACGCCTATAATTGTGAAAGGCAGAGCGAAGTTGCAGCGTTCCGGTGGAAGTACTGCCATAGTCTGTGTTCGCAACTTCTGCTGTGCAGAGGCAGATCTGGCAAATGAAAATGCATTTCTTTATTTGGAGCTTAAGACGGGGAATATATGTAGAACTCTTGGTGGACTATATGCTGCATTACTCGATGTTCAAGAATGACTAAGTGGGTATAACTGAGGAGGTGGGATCTTGAGTTAGCAAGCCTACCATTCGCACGAAGCAGACCTTTCGTGTCCAAGAATGGGTTAATAACCAAGAGTCTGAAGTAGCGCATTTGAGTGGATGCGATTAATGCGACCTTTGCCTTTTGGAGTTTTAGGTGCGTCAATTCTGGGAGATTCTGGGTGAGTTCCCTTAACTTTATTTTTGACTCGCTCTATGAACTTTAGCATATAGGCGATAATTCGAAGGGCACGAGGGAACGATGAAAATCGCTCAAAGATCTCACTATCATCCAGTGTTGCGTGAAAGCAGTCAATTTTTCGAATTTCTGGGGCAATAATGTTGCGCATGGGTGATTTTGGCCATGAATCGGGAGATTATTTTAACCATAGGGAACCATTCCAAAAGAGGGTGGTGGTGGCAAGGTGCAGCAGCTTGCACCCTCTTGTATCGGCAGGATTGTTAGCACTGGCGACGTGTCGCCAAGTGGCTGACCCCACTAGGTCAAGTATTTGTGACGTACGATTAGATATGTACGTCTTTCATTCCAGGCTGGAACTATTTCAGAATCGGACCAGAGATTCAATCTGTATTTCTTCATGTTTAAGTGGGTCTGCACCAAGGAAACTAATGGGACCACTTTTCTAAACGGGGTGGTTTTACTTGTTCGACCCGGTCCCATCCAGCCATAATTCTTGTATAATGATTTTAGCTTGTATCATAATTGGCGAAAGCTATCCTGCCAGGTCGAAAAGATAGTGACTCTCTGGTATATGAAAACTGGTCAAATATCGCATTCCATTGAATCCCCAGATTCTTTGTTGTACTTTCCTTTTCGAATTTCAGGAAATTAGTGTCCAACAAGTTTTATTTCGGTATATTTTTTTACTATATCTGTGTGTGTGTGTACTTTCAGTGAAAACCCTGCGGTTTTGAGGGCTCTTATAACTTATGATAAGGATTCGTATGCTTGTGGAAGACTGTGACTTCCAGACAAAATGTCGTCAACATTTGTTTTCTGAAAATAGTTCCTTGAAAATCTTTATGGTCTTTATGTACGACTATTTGTCTATACACTTTCTCGACGTTCCCGTTGAATACGTATTTGAAGATACGCCAATTTAAGATAAGCAGCATTAGGTCTGGCTGAAGCGTGGGTCCCGTCAATAAATAGAGTGTCATTTAGGGAATTTCCCGAACTGGTGGATTTTGATGCATTGAAGACAACTCTTACCTTTCTGGTTTTTTTGTCTGGCTTTACTATTGCATGATGTGGCAAATAAAACGAGTAGTATTTACTTTTAAGTAGAGTTTTTTTCCATACTTAAAAACTGTTGGATAGCAGAGGTGCGGAAATGACCTAAGGCGAATGTGTCGGGAAATTTTGGCTTTAGTGGTAGTCGTACGACGTACCGGCCATCATCTGATCGAGTAGTTGTGGTTTTGTAAAAATTCTCACAATACCGATCTTCAGGGGTTTTGATTGATACGGGGGGAGTTCGTATAACTCACAAAAAATTCTTTATTGCGAATTGTGGTATTCGTTGGAGATTTCGTCAACTTGAGTTGTCATCGTGCCAACTGGTCGCAACTAGTCCACTTAGGACCCTTCCTGAAATGGTATTTTTCGCCAGAAGTGTTTTTGCAATTTTCTCAATACCTTCGAGTAATACCTGTGGTATGAGATCGCTGCCTAATAGAATTTCTATTTGAGCGGGAGTGTTGCAGTTGGGGTCTGCTAACTTAAGGATCACACCAATTTGCTAATGCTTGCTATTTATATGATAGCTTGGAAGCATGTTTGTTAGTTGCGGTAAGACAATAATTTCTGCTTGAATGCCCTTATCCTACAGATTTTATTGGAGTTTTGAACTACTCTTCCGCCTATTCCGTAATTTCAAAATTGGCTAATTTTGTAGGCTGTTGTAGCCTATTTTGTGCCCTAGACGCTATAAATGATCGTTGTGATCCTTGGTCTATTAAGGCCCTGAGTTTAAACAGTTCTCCTCGGTGTTCTATGGAGACGACTGCTGTGGGTAGTAGTACCCTACTGTGGTTTTCGCTATGTAGCGTTTGGGTTTTTAACGCCTTTGAGCAGCATGGTGCTTCTTGGCAGTTTTCTGTATTTATTGTTGCAACTAAACCTGTTGCTCTTTTTACGTTTGCGCTGTTTGGGGGTGAGCTGGAAAAATTGGTAATATGCAACATCGAATGATGTCGCTTATGGCAATAATCGCAATTAAACCTGTTGCTCTTTTTACGTTTGCGCTGTTTGGGGGTGAGCTGGAAAAATTGGTAATATGCAACATCGAATGATGTCGCTTATGGCAATAAACGCAATTAAATTTTCTATCGCAATCTTATCTTTTTGACTTTACACAATTGTTTCGTTCAATGGTGTTTAATTTTTGCAGGACGTTGTTTGTACTGTTCACATGTGAACGTTTGATTTTTGAAGAAGCTTCTATTTGAATTGTTGTTGCTACTGGCTTGGGGTCTTTGGAAGCTTCTAGTAAGGTCATGGGAAATACGTTTGGGTTTAATTATCCTTTTATCAACTCTTTCTGCAATTTTATACTGGGTAGTTAGGAAATCTTTCATTTGCTGCCACGTGGGGCTCTTTTCCTTGGGGAGAGAGATTTCTCCCAAAGCAATAACGATTTTTCTGGTAATGCGGCGGCGCATGTATATACCAGAATGTCTGTGGGAACGTTTTGTGTCGCTAAAGCCGACAAACAGTTGGAATCAGTGGACTGAAGTTTCATATATTCTTTACTTGTTTCCTTTTGAATTTTGGGCAAGTTCATTAATATCGTTATTTGCTTATCTACCAGTATTCGTTCGTTTTCGTACTTTGATTTCAGAGCTTCTCAAGCCATATGCAAATTGTCGTCATTTAATGCGAACTGTTTTACGATGACGCCTGCTTGACCTTTTGTTTTGTATCTGAGGTGATACAACTTTTGATCATTTGATAATTTTGGATGGTTTATGTAAACGGCTGTGAACTTGTCCCGGAAGGACGGCCATTGTTCATAACCACCATGGAAAATTTCAGTGTCACATGCGAGCACCTTGAGGTGGATACTTGCCTCTTGCTTTTGAATTTGTGACAGCTCTACTCTCGGAGGTGGAGTGGGTGCAATTGCTTTAATTAATTTTAACTGTTCAAATATCATTGTTTTTGTATCTTCGAACTGATCTTAGCAGTTTCCATATTTGGCGTAGGCCAAGGCCTTAAAATTTTCTGGTAGATCTGAGTCATCAGATTCTACTATTGCGTCATAAGAAGCTTGGAGGCTTATCCAAAAATTGTCGAGATTTTCCCTTTTGATTTCTAATGCCGATTCAAAGTTGTACTTAATAGGTGAAGATGAAAACCGAGTGCAGTATTTTATTAGACTGTCACTCTCAGCAATGAATTTATTGCATGTTATGTCTTTCCCTCTTTTTGTTTCGTAGCACCTTGCTTCGAACGTGTAGCTTCTGCAGGTGTACATGGACTTTTTTCGTTAGAAATCATCTTTGGGAACTTCAGCAGCTCAGTTGGCTTAAGTTCTTTTGAGCCTATGCTTATTTAAAAGATGAAATGAATAAATCAAAATGGTTCAGTAAAACCTGAATAGTAGAAGTATATAAATGGTTTCGTACAATGTATGTAATATATAATATGTCGAAAAAGGACTCTTTTGTAAGTAGAGATGCAAAGAAAATCGATAAAACTGTATTGTTTTTTTTAATATACTAAAATTACTTGTTGAATTCTAAGGTAGATTTCGTATATGTATGGTTGGACGAGAACCCTTTTATGTAAATAGGAGTTTTGAATTAAATTAATAAACAAAAACGCTTTTAATTGCCGTATGCTTATGTATACCGAAAACTCTTTGAAGTGAAATAAGAGTTGTTTTTCCGAGTATTCAATTTATATTAAATTATTTTTTATTAACCGCAACAAATTTGTGTATATAAGTTAACGATAGCCTCCGCATAGAAACCTTACCCTAACTGTAAATAAAATTGAATCTTTGCACTTTGCAATTACATTGTCTCATAAATTGGAAATATAATTAACGTTTTTGATTATTTAAGAATTCGATATGCTTTTTCCGTTCTGACTCCAAAAATCCATTATTATCGAAACAATATCGCTCGCCCTCACAAGAAGGCATAACAATAACAATCGTAAAGAAAACAGAACGCTTAACGTTCTGCTGGAATTTGCTGTCGCAGCTAAAATTGTAATTAACTCTTTGTTCTGGATTTAATCAAGCTGATGCTTACACTTCAGCTTTAACTTTATGTAAATAAAACCAAAATGTATATATATTGATATTTCTGAAATAAAGACTTCATTTGTATCTTGCAATCCACTAGAACCACACGTGTTCTCATTTCATCCGCGCGTTCGCGGATATAAAATATATATATTTTTAAAATTCCCTCCTTGCGGGAATTATTTGGCGCCCAACGTGGGGCACGAATTCAAAAAAAAGTGCCTAATAAACAAAAAAAGCTAAGTTAAAATTATATGGTTTAGCACGAAGTCAAATGTGAAGAAAATAAAAAGTGAAGTAAAAATTATATTAAAAATTGTCTTGTAAAGAAATAGTTTAGCACGAAGTCAAAAGTGCCTTCAAAAAGTGAAGAAAAGTAAAAAGTGAAGTAAAAATTATATGAAAAATTGTCTTGTAAAGAAATAGTTTAACACGAAGTCAAAAGTGCCTACTAAAGTGAAAAAAAGCATAATTACACAAATTTTTGAAAAGCTATTTGTACCTACCAAAGATTTAGAAGAATAACAGTGACCAAAAAAGTATAAGTGAAAAACTTTCACCAAAAACATAACTGTGTGAACAAGAACAAGCAACGAAGTTTGGAAAAATTTTTAATTCATAATTAAAATAATTAATTAATTCGAGCTTTCAATCTAAACGGACGCGTTTTCATGCGCTCCGAAGAAACTTTCGAAAAAAACAAAAATAAAAATAAAACCAAATAAACAAATATTAAAAAACAGTGCATTAAGTGCAAGCGTTGGCCAATAACGCCGAAAGTGCAAATCAAAACATAAAAAATCATAAACTGTTTACAAACAATAAACATAATAAAATAACAAATAATAAGTGGGAAATAAAACAAACAAAAATACAAAAGCATGAGCGCAGCGCAGCCCCACCAACAAGGCCGTAGACATTCTCTGAATGCCTACTTCAGCTTTGTCGAGCCTGCGAGTTCAGCTCCTACCAACAAACAAGGCAACGGTGAAAAGGATGAGTCATCGCAGCGATCAACTGAGCAGCACCATAAGCAGAGCTTACAAAAAGCAAAAGCAGAAGAGAACGGCAGTCAACAACGGCCAGCAGCAAACGTGATCACACCAACAACTAAGCAGGTACCAGCAAGTACGCAGGCAGCAAAGAACAACATAAAGCAAGGTGAGAATGTACCAATAAAAAAAGGCCAGTCTGTACAAACTGGCATTGACCGCTACATTAACATAAAAAGGAAATTAAGTCCTTCAAAGTCAGCGGTCAATCCCAAGAAATTTCAAGGCGGTACACCAATCAAGAATAAACCGGAGGTTTTAAATGGCAATCGATTTGCCTTACTAAGCAATGGATCAGACGACGATGCGAAGGGTACCACCACAGTCGTTAATGCCAAACCACCTCCAATATATTTGCGCGAACGTAGCAGTAATGCTCTCGTTGCTGAATTAAGTAAAATTGTAGGTAATAACAATTTCCATATAGTGCCTTTGAAAAAAGGCAATATAGATGAAACAAAAATTCAGTCCTACACTGAAAAAAGTTTTATGGACATAGTTAAATTTTTGTCAAATAAAAACAAAAATTATTATTCGTATCAACTGAAGAGCTCTAAGGGCCTAGTTGTTGTAATCAAGGGTATAGAGTCCGCCGTAGACTCTAGTGAAGTTAAAGAAGCATTGGAAGAATGTGGTTTTGGAATTAAAACAGTTGTAAATATATTTAATAGAAACAAAGTACCACAGCCGATGTTTAAAATTGAATTGTTGCCGAATTCGAATCAACTTAAAAAAAATGAGACCCATCCAATATATAATTTGAAATATTTGCTGCATCGTAGAGTAACAGTGGAAGAACCACATAAAAGAAACGGTCCGGTACAATGTACTAACTGCCAAGAATATGGGCATACTAAATCATACTGCACTCTACGCAGTGTTTGTGTGGTATGTGGTGATTTACATCCCACTTCTAAATGCACCCTTAAGAAAGAAGAATTAAATAAAAAATGCAGCAATTGTGGAGGAAATCACACTGCTAACTACAGAGGTTGCCCTGTATATAAAGATTTGAAATCGAAGTTGTCACAGGGCATTCAAGCACGTCGTAACCAAATGTTACAAACACCCCGTAATGAAATTATAGCAACCTCAGAAAAAAGTTCAAATCCTATTACTTCTAACAATAATAATATGCAAGGAAGCTATGCAAATGTGGTGAAAGGCAACACTGTGCAAATGCAACTGCCGCAAAATCCTCCAAATGGAGGTATTGAAACTATGATTATAAATCTTACACAGTGTATGACACAATTTATGTCTACTATGCAAAACATGATCCAAGATTTAATAAAATCACAAAATCAAATGCTGCAAAATTTATTAAGTAAAAAATGAGCTTACTAAATATCTGTATATGGAATGCTAACGGTGTTAACCAACATAAATTAGAGATTATCAGATTTCTGTCTGAAAAGAATATAGATGTAATGCTTATTTCAGAAACTCATCTAACAAATAAAAATAATTTCAATATACCGGGATTTAGACTATATGTTACAAATCATCCGGATGGTAAAGCGCATGGTGGCACGGCAGTGTTGATTAGAAATCGTTTAAACCACTATGCTCTAGAATCTCATGCTACACCACAGTTACAAGCTACAACAATATCACTAAAAAATCGGGGTTGCGACTTAAACCTTACGGCTATATACTGTCCACCTCGTTTTAAAATTACAGAAATCGAATTTAAAGACTTTTTTGGAACACTAGGTCAAAGATTTCTAGCAGGTGGAGGGCAGGTTACAACGCAAAACACACGTACTGGGGCTCACGTCTTATTAATCCGAAAGGACGACAGCTGTATCAAACTGTTATAAATAGGCACAATAACCTTGAAATAATATCTCCTGGTAAGCCGACGTATTGGCCTAGTGATCGTAAAAAAATACCAGATTTAATTGATTTTGCTGTAATCAAAAATATAGATAAATCGCTTATAACAGCTGATACATGTACTGATCTATCTTCTGATCACTCTCCTGTACTAATAAAGTTATGTGAACAACCCATATTCGTTAATCCAAAGGTGGGTCTAACTTCTTATAAAACGAATTGGCTAAAATATAAAAAATACGTCAGTAGCCACATTAATATTGAGTACAAAATAAATACAGGAAGAGATATTGACGAAAGCATAAGAGAAGTCAATGATATAATAACCAGCGCAGCTGTCTTAGCAACACCAAACAAAAGCTATAATCCGCGTGGTTTCAGAAAAATCTCTAATAAAGAAATAGAAATGCTTGTAAATGAAAAAAGATGTGCAAGACGTGAATGGCAGAGAAATCGCTCCCCCTCCACTCAGCTTCAACTGAAAACTGCTGTACGTAAACTAAGAAAAGCGCTCAAACGTGAGGAAGAATTGAACACAGAAATGTATATAAAGAAGCTGTGTCCAAATTCAAACAAGCAAAATTCCCTTTGGAAAGCCCAAAAGTCCATGAAGCCACCAACTGACTCCAACATGCCTATACGAGACTTGGGTGGAAATTGGGCTCGAAGTGACGAGGAAAAGGCTAATTGCTTTGCAAATCACCTAGAAAAGGTATTTCAACCCAATTTGCCAAAGAACAACTTTAAGCTGTCAATCTTACCCAACACAGCTAAAGAGTCGCTCGAGTCTCTTATGACTTCACCTTCTGAAATCATTGGTATCATCAAAGAACTTAATCCAAAAAAGTCGCCGGGACATGATAAAATTTCCCCAAAAATGCTAATTGAGTTACCAATTATTGCTGTAGAGGTGCTCTCTTTGCTCTTCAATGCAATTCTTAGTTTCGGATATTATCCAATTTCATGGAAAAAGTCGCAGATTATCTTGATAGATAAACCTGGGAAAGACCTAACACAGCCGTCTTCATACAGACCAATCAGTCTTCTACCCTGTCTTTCAAAAGTATTTGAAAAAGTATTACTATCAAAGATGTCTCCTTTCCTCCAAGTAAATAACACAATACCAATGCATCAATTCGGATTTCGTGCGAAACATGGCACAATAGAGCAAGTAAATAGAATTACTAACGAGATAAGGAAAGCATTTGAGCACAGAGAGTACTGTTCAGCAATATTTCTAGATGTAGCTCAGGCGTTTGATAAGGTGTGGCACGAAGGTCTTTTATATAAGATTAAAAAAATTCTACCTTTAGAATTGTATAAAACATTGGAGTCTTACTTAAAAAATAGAAAATTTATGGTAAAAGTGGGAGATTTCATATCTGATGAACGACAGATAAGGGCTGGTGTACCCCAGGGCAGTGTTTTAGGCCCAACACTATACATCATATATACAGCAGATCTTCCAACAGCTAATAATGTATTAACTTCAACTTTTGCGGATGACACAGCTATAGTGAGCCGTAACAAATGCCATATTTCAGCATCACGAATATTAGCGAAGCATTTAAGTTCTGTCGAAGAGTGGCTAGCGAACTGGCGTATAAACGTGAACGAACAGAAGTGTAAGCATATTACATTTTCGCTAAGACCAAAGATATGCCCGGCAGTAAAAATAAACAATATTTTAGTACCACAAGCGAACGAAGTAACATATCTTGGTATTCACCTAGATAGAAGGCTCACGTGGAGAAAACATATCTCTAGTAAAATAACATGTATGAAGATTAGAGCTGCAAATTTAAATTGGCTTTTAAATAAAAACTCCAAACTTAGCCTAGACAACAAAGTGCTTTTATATAATGCGGTCATAAAGCCGATTTGGATGTATGGCATTCAACTGTGGGGTACGACCTGTGCAACTAATATTGATCTAATACAAAGGTTCCAATCAAAAATGCTTAGAACAATCACGTGTTCACCATGGTACATGCGTAACGAAAATATCCATAAAGACCTTGGTATTCCTATGGTAAAAAAAGAAGTAGAAGACAGCAGAATTAAATATATATCTAAACTTCGAGATCACCCAAACCCTTTGGCTAATGCTTTGGTACATTCCTGCGATCAAACACGACTTAAAAGAAGAGATATACCTGCGTATTAAAGAGCGACGTATCACCAAAACAGCTCAATCACTTGCTTGAGTCTGTCTAGTTTTTAAATAGATTTAAGATTTTATTACTTATTGTTAGGCTTTAAGAAAAAGCAGATACAATAAATAAAAATAATTTTGAAAAAAAAAAAAAAAAACACAACTAACCAACAAAACACAAACAGAAAGAGGGGAAATACTAGTATTTTGCATCATCAGCAACTTATTAGAAAATTAACAGTGACAAAAAAATTGTTAACAGCAGCAGTAAAGACATCAGCGGACGTGTCAACAGCAGCAACAGCAACCATAAAGGAAGCAACGGCAACACCAGCATCATTTAATGAGAGAGCCATCAAGGGAATACATTTGTAAGTTTAAAATTAGAATATACTACTTATTAAGAAATGGGCAATAGCCCAAGTATTAAATATAAAAAACTGTCGTACTGCAATTTTTGTCAGAGCGAACACGATACTAGGAAATGTCCTAAACTCAAAAAATAAAAAAACTAAAGACTATAACTAATGGTTTGTACACCCAATAAATTACATAATTAAAAGCTGCGATTCACCACCCTCGGGGGGACCCTCCAGCTTATAACAATTTAAAATTCTCTGCGATTCACCACCCAAGGGACCCTCCAGAGAAATAGAAAAAGATAATTCAACCAAAAATTTGTTTTAATAAAAACAATAATTAAAGGCTCGACCAGCAATATAACAAAAATATATTCCGGTTTATAATAAAAGCTTAATTCTGCGACTCTGAACTCCAGACCCTCCAGAATAAAAAAGCATCTCTTCCTAGAAGGGATAAAATAAAGATAACTAACAAAAAAAAAAAAAACAGAAACTTAAAATCAGACAAAATGGCTAACGGTGACGCTTTGACAGTAGACCTAATAACGCGCCTTATTGCCGACAGCAATATAGCATTACGTGAAGAAGTAGAGCAATTACGCTCACAAATAATAGTCAATACCTCTAATGCAACCGATTTGTTAACACAAACGATTGACGATAATATATGTAGCCTGTCAGGAATCGTTAGACATAGTTAAATCTGTACCAGGATTTACTGGTAGAATGAATTCATATGTTAGTTGGAGAGAGGCAGCGCTTAACGCTATGAGCCTATACGAAAGGGGCAGTAGAAAATACTTCGCTGCACTCACCATACTCAGAAATAAAATAACACATGATGCAAATGATACTCAGAAATAAAATAACACATGATGCAAATGATGCATTAACAAACCACGGAACAGTTCTAAATTTCGATGCAATTCTATCCCGTCTAGACTTTGCATATGCGGACAAACGTCCTATACACATAATCGAAAAGGAATTAAGCATCTTAAGTCAGGGTGCAATGTCGGTTGTAGAATATTACAACCTCGTCAACAAAAAATTGACGCTATTAATAAGTTTTGTTTACATGGAAATAACGCAGACTTAACCAAAGAACTAAACAAAAAGAATAGGGAACATGCCCTACGAATTTTTATAACAGGATTAAATACCCCACTAAGAGACATAATATTCTCTCTAAATCCACAAGATTTACCAGACGCGCTAGCAAAAGCTCAAGAACTAGAATCTAACAACCAAAGAGCCCGGTTTGCTCAAAACTTCACGTATGATAGAAACAGGGTGAAGCTAACGTACACAAACAATAACTTAAGATTTCCTCAAAGGGACAACGCTCTCAATAATAATATAAATTATAATTTTCCAAAACCAACTCCTATGGATATAGATCCATCTGTACCCAGAATTTACAATAGAGATCTTAATATGAGGGGGCAACAAAGCACCAACAATTTTTACCAACAACAGAGAAATAACAATTTTAATCAAAATGTAAAACCTATGCAAACAAATGCAAACTTCCAAGCCAATAGGGGGCAAAATCAGGAAGCACATGGGGTAAAGCGGCATAGAGAAAGTAATAACAGCTTTCGCCCGCAAGAAAAGAACCAGAGAATTAATAATATGAACGAGAGCCATTTTTTAGGCGAAGAGGGGACGAACTCCCCTATCTCAAATTACACGACTCAAAATTAAATAAAAACTTAAAAGCTCTAGTTGATACGGGAGCAACCTCATGCTACATTAAGCCTGCGGTTTATAATAATAAAAACGAATTAGCCATTTATAAGCGCATAAAAACCGTGAATGGCTATTCCATAATCAAATTTTACCACTTAATTACCTTATTTGGAGTCGAACAAATCTTCTACGAAATAGAGGGATTAGAATCGGATCTCCTTTTGGGATACAATTTCCTTAAAAATATTGAGGCAGTAATCGATGTGTCCAATGGGAAAATTAATTATAGGGTAAAAAATAATTTGGAAAATGAAAATAAAAGTATGAATATTTATTTTAAAAATAAAACTAAGGAACAAGAAGTTTCCAAAAAACCAGCCGACGGAAATACCGGCCAATATAAAAAAATAAATACTGTGGAGCAGGAAAGCTCTACAGCGCCAGCCGATGATAATACCGGCAATTTAAATAAAAAATATATTGTGGAACAAAAAAGTTCTACACCGCCAGCCGAAGATTTTACCGGCAATATTATACTAAAAAAATTTATTTTGGGAAAAAAAGATCCTCAAACGCGAGCTGAAGATTTATACCAGCAAAATGAAAATAGTAATTATAAAAAAAATATTGTGGAGCGAAAATGTTCTACAACGCCAGCCGATGAATTTGCCGGCAACATAAATGATAACTATTCGATACTGGGTGAAAGAGGCTCAGAAATTAATACCGATAATGATTATTATTCGGAAAAGAATTCCGAAATGTTAAATACTAAAAATCAGGATGAAAAATTAACTGAATTTAAAACAAAAATAAAAGGAAAAATTGCTCAAATGCATTCAAACATCAATACAAGCTTTCCCTTCATGACAAATGTAAAAGCGGAAATAAGAATGAAAAATGAGGACCCGATATGGAGCAGACAATATCCATATCCCTTATCTTTAAACTCATTTGTTAATGAAGAAATAAATAGAATGATAAACGATAATATAATAAGACCAAGTAAAAGTCCATATAACTCACCAATTTGGGTGGTACCAAAAAAGGGTACAAATGATAATAGAACACCAAAACTTAGAATGGTGATTGATTACAAAAAAATAAATGAGCATACAATTTCTGATCGTTATCCTATTCCGGATACAAACGTAATACTGTGTAATCTAGGCAAAGCAAAATATTTTTCAACAATTGATCTAGAATCAGGTTTTCATCAAATTTTAATGACAGAAAATGATATTGAGAAAACAGCCTTTTCCGTTAATAATGGTAAATATGAATTTTTGAGGATGCCTTTTGGGTTAAAAAATGCCCATAGAATTTTTCAGAGAGCAATGGACGATATATTGTGAGAACATATAGGAAAAATCTGTCACGTTTATATAGATGATATAATTATTTTTTCGAAAAACGTAACTCAACACTTAAAAGATTTAGAAACAATTACAAAAATATTTAAAAATGCTAATATGAAAATTTCATTAGAAAAATAAAAATTTTTCGCGGAAGAAATGGAGTTTTTGGGCTCAAAGCTCAAAATGTCATCAAAACAGACCCTAACAAAATAAAATTAATTTTAAACTATCCAATACCAACAAGTTTACGAGCATTAAGAGGATTCTTGGGACTTGCAGGATATTATCGTAAGTTTGTTAAAGACTATGCTGCAATAGCCAAACCTTTGACAAAATACCTATCAGGAGAAAACGGTAGGATTTCTAAAAATAAACCAAAAAAATTGGAAATAACTCCAGATAAGGAAGGAATATCTGCATTAAATAAATTAAAAAAACTATTGGCTTCAGAAATGGAATTGATACAGCCTGACTACTCAAAAATATTTGTATTAACTACCGATGCATCTAACGTTGCAATGGGTGCGGTACTATCGCAAGGGGGTAAACCAATTACCTTCATTTCAAAAACTTTTAATAAAACAGAAAAAAATTATGCAACTAATGAAAAAGAGCTTTATGCCATTGTTTGGGCATTAAAAAATCTACGAAATTACCTCTATGGAGTAACCAATTTGGAAATACATACTGATCACCAACCATTAACATTTGCTTTATCGCCTCGCAATCCTAATCCAAAAATGAAAAGATGGCACGCAATTATAGAAGAATTTTCTCCAAAATTTGTATACCAACCCGGTAAATCCAATATTGTAGCTGACGCATTGTCGCGTCTTGAATTATATAACATTTCCGGTGATTCCCAAAGTCAGGAATCTCAACATTCAGCACAGAGTAGTGAAAGCGTTCAAATACAGGAAACACAAAAACCCATTAATCAATTTAAACAAGAAATAATATTGTGTAAGAACAGATTTACGGTCATGAGTTAATTGAAACCTTTGGAAATAAAAGGCATTTAATAGAATTTGATACAGTAGAAAACTTATTAACAGTTTTGAAAGAATATATTCAGCCAAAGTTAGTAACGGGGATTCACTGCACAGTTGAAGATTTGCATGAAGTCCAAGAACCTCTCAAACAAACTTTTCAGAAAAAATTTGTATTTACAAAACTTTTTCCAATGGATATTATTAATAGAGAAGATCAGTCCGGATTAATCGAACAAACCCATAACAGAGCTCATCGAAGCTATAATGAAAATGTTAAACAAATAGAAAAATTATATTTCTGGCCAGAAATGAGGAAAAGAATGAAAGAATATGTTCGAAATTGTATGATATGATATGCAATAAAAATAAATATGATCGCCATCCCAAGAAAATACCAATAGGCAAAGCCCCAATCCCGGAAAAAGAAGGGGAACAACTTCATTTAGATATTTTCTACGCACAAAAACTAAAATTTATCACATGTGTAGACGCTTATTCAAAATTTTTAATATTAAAACATATAGAAGATAAATCAAATATCGAAGAAAAGGTTTTAGAATTACTTCAAAGCTTCACAGATGTAAAACAAGTTACTTTAGACAATGAACCAAGCTTTACCACACCAACATTTAAATCCTTAATGCAAAGGTTAAATATTGAAATTTATTTTTGTGATCCACGTCACAGCATAACTAATGGACAAGTTGAAAGAGTCCATTCAACAATAATTGAAATAGCCAGATGTATAAAAGAAGAATACAATATTGTCAGTAATTTAGAAACAATACTTAGAGCTGCGCAAAAATACAATACAACAATATATTCAGTAACAAATTTTAAACCAAATGAAGTAGTTTATAATAAAATAAAACATGAGAATTTGCCAACAACTTTAAAGCAAGCACAGGAAAAAATGCTAACGTTTCATAATAAACATAGATCAGATAAGCAATATCATCCCGGCCAAATCATTTACGAGAAAATAATAGGAGAAAGGAATAAATTAGAACCTAGATATAAAAAACAACAAGTTAAGGAAAATTTAGAGAATAAAATAATAATTAATAATAGAAATAGAATTATTCATAAAGATAATATAAAATCATAATTATTATAGGTTTCCAAAATGATCATTTTAATTTTGACTGCACTAATCAGCTCAGCAACCGCTGTTGTTATAGATTACACCCGACAAGACTACGTACTTATCGAAAATGGAGATGTTTCCATTTATGAGGAATACGGGGACTTATTTCACATTACTAATTTGTCTTATTTTGAAAATATAATAGCGGACGAAAATAGAAATTTTTACAGTAATAATGAACAAAATCACGACAGCTTAGGAATTATTACTCAGGAAACAGAATCAGAAACTTTGATAATTAAAACTTTATTGGAACAATTAAAACAAACCCATTTTAGGCAAAAAAGGGGTATAAATGAATTAGGAATACTTTGCAAATGGATAGCTGGTACACCAGACCATGACGACTTTGTAAAAATTAATTACAAATTGGACGAACTAGTAGTAAATAACAATAAACAAATTCAGAAATTTTAAAATAATAACAGAATTAACTGACACAGTTAATAATATTAAAGGTGATACCATAAATAGGAAAATAAAAGAAAACGAAATCAATATGTTATACATGAACTGCAAAATTTAATAAATACAATAACCTTTGGTAAAATTGGACTTTTAAATCCAACAATTTTACACTTTGATGAACTAAAAAACATAACATACTACCAACACGGTATAATGACAATAACAGATTTAATGGACATTTCTAAATTCAAAATAGCCCAAAAAGGAGACATAATTATACTTTATATAAAATACCCTAAAATAAAACTAACATGTAAGTACTATGATGTAAAAGCCACAGCTCAATTAGATGGTAAGCTTATTATTGACCAGAACATAATATACTGTAATAATAAATTTTTTAATATTCAGAATTGTAAAACAGAAATTTAAAAAACAAGGAAAATGTAACAAATTAAAAGAAAAAAACCTACAAATTGAAGAAATTAAATCAGAAGCGATATTAGTTTCAGGAAAAAATATTGTAGATAATCAAACATTAAATGGAACATATCTAATAACATTTGAAAATTATACAGTAATAAATAATCCATCTTATGAAAACAATTTTGAAATTTTAGAATATTTTGAAACAACCAACAAACTGTTAAAATTAGATAATATAAATATTTTAACAGAACGGAAAAAGAACATAACAGTCCATTCATATTTTTGGTACATAATTTTAATTTTGGGAATCATTTTCATAACTTACTTATTACTAAAATTAAAAAAATTTCGCGAAATTCCCAGACCAATCCAAAATACGCAATTTCAAGAAATCACTTATAATGCTCTTTTGGGCCAAATATATAAATTAACTCAAAATAATAGTGAATCGGGGTCGATTCATTTTAGGAAGGGGGGAGTTAACGATAGCCTCCACATAGAAACCTTACCCTAACTGTAAGTAAAATTGAATCTTTGCACTTTGCAATTACATTGTCTCATAAATTAGAAATATAATTAACGTTTTTGATTATTTAAGAATTCGATATGCTTTTTCCGTTCTGACTCCAAAAATCCATTATTATCGAAACAATATCGCTCGCCCTTACAAGAAGGCATAACAATAACAATCGTAAAGAAAACAGAACGCTTAACGTTCTGCTGGAATTTGCTGTCGCAGGTAAAATTGTAATTAACTCTTTGTTCTGGATTCAATCAAGCTGATGCTTACACTTCAGCTTTAACTTTATGTAAATAAAACCAAAATGTATATATATTGGTATTTCTGAAATAAAGATTTGATTTGTATCTTGCAATCCACTAGAACCACACGTGTTCTCATTTCAGCCGCGCGTTCGCGGATATAAAATATATATTTTTTTAAAATTCCCTCCTTGCGGGAATTAATTTATTAATTTTTATTTTTTGTTTATTATGTGCAAATGAGAGCTCGTTTTTGAGATCATTGCACTTTGTACATATGCATGTATGTACATACATATGTATTACGCTTTAATATGTTTTACACAAATCTGCTTGTTTTTATTGATCAAAAACCAAGGGGTATTGTGAAATATATGCCAATATGGACTTTGAATATATTGTAAACGCACTCCGGCTTGTTTTTGTTTGCCAAAATCCAAGGGGTATTGCGGGATATATGCCAATATGGACTTTGAAGCACAATGCGTATTTACATATGTGACTATACACGACTGTACAAATTTTTAATTTAATATATTATTATAATCAAATTTTCGCCGCTTAATAACTTACTGATCAACAGTATTAAATTTTGGATGCTTTAATTGAGAAAATTTTTATTTTATTTAAATTGTACCCGAAGTAAATGGGGTATATTTTTTACCAGATGTTTTTCCGTACTTATAATGATCCCGCAAAATTGAGAGAGAGAGATTACGCAATGCGCATGTTTATATTCAGGCTGTTCTTGCTGACGACACGGTTGACCTATTATTCACCCGCGCCTTTGAATGTGAAGTCGAATTGTATTTTCGCGTGTAGTATTAATTGTGAAATTTTATATTTTTTAAAATGAGTTGCGCAGTGTTCGGATGCAATAATAACAATGTTAACAAGTAAGGAAGGGCTAAGTTCGGGTGTCACCGAACATTTTATACTCTCGCATGATAAAGTGATAATCGAGATTTCATTATCCGTCATTTACATATTTTTCAAATACCGTATTTGTGTAAAGTTTTATTCCACTATCATCATTGGTTCCTAGTGTATATATTATACAGAGTAGGCACCGTATTTGTGTAAAGTTTTATTCCGCTATCATCATTGGTTCCTAGTGTATATATCGGGTGATTTTTTAAGAGCTTGATAACTTTTTTTTTAAAAAAAACGCATAAAATTTGCAAAATCTCATCGGTTCTTTATTTGAAACGTTAGATTGGTTCATGACATTTACTTTTTGAAGATAATTTCATTTAAATGTTGACCGCGGCTGCGTCTTAGGTGGTCCATTCGGAAAGTCCAATTTTGGGCAACTTTTTCGAGCATTTCGGCCGGAATAGCCCGAATTTCTTCGGAAATGTTGTCTTCCAAAGCTGGAATAGTTGCTGGCTTATTTCTGTAGACTTTAGACTTGACGTAGCCCCACAAAAATAGTCTAAAGGCGTTAAATCGCATGATCTTGGTGGCCAACTTACGGGTCCATTTCTTGAGATGAATTGTTCTCCGAAGTTTTCCCTCAAAATGGCCATAGAATCGCGAGCTGTGTGGCATGTAGCGCCATCTTGTTGAAACCACATGTCAACCAAGTTCAGTTCTTCCATTTTTGGCAACAAAAAGTTTGTTAGCATCGAACGATAGCGATCGCCATTCACCGTAACGTTGCGTCCAACAGCATCTTTGAAAAAATACGGTCCAATGATTCCACCAGCGTACAAACCACACCAAACAGTGCATTTTTCGGGATGCATGGGCAGTTGGCCACCAAGATCATGCGATTTAACGCCTTTAGACTATTTTTTGTGGGGCTACGTCAAGTCTAAAGTCTACAGAAATAAGCCAGCAACTATTCCAGCTTTGGAAGACAACATTTCCGAAGAAATTCGGGCTATTCCGGCCGAAATGTTCGAAAAAGTTGCCCAAAATTGGACTTTCCGAATGGACCACCTAAGACGCAGCCGCGGTCAACATTTAAATGAAATTATCTTCAAAAAGTAAATGTCATGAACCAATCTAACGTTTCAAATAAAGAACCGATGAGATTTTGCAAATTTTATGCGTTTTTTTTTTAAAAAAGTTATCAAGCTCTTAAAAAATCACCCGATATTATACAGAGAAGGCATCAGATGGAATTCAAAATAGCGTTATATTGGCCAGAAATATATATAGCAGCCTCCGTATTGATATTCACTTACATTGATGTTAACTTTTGATGATATTCATGTTTTTGTATGCCTACAATACAAAATTGATTCTTATTGCAAAGAAAACGTAGATGCGCAGATCGAACAAAATTTGAACTCGTCATTGCGCAATCTTGTTTCTGACAAATATATGCATATGGGATATATGCATGTAAGAAATTTTATAAATGGGTTTGCTTCTACCATTCAAAAGGTGTCCATGTGTCGCAATTGTATGTCCGATCCTTATGCGTGTAAATGTTTTCATATTTTTACAGGTGATTGTTTTGGAATAATGTGGTTTTTGGCCTAATGGATTAGCAAGTTTATAGTAGTGGTTATAGTGTCTCCAATCGGTTAGACAACATACCGAGTTATGTTGTTTGTCGTATTTCTTAATATCCTTTGTGGTGAAGTATGCTGACGTATGCAAAGGTTCTTTGTTTGCTTCTTTCGCTCGTTTGTCAGCCATTTCGTGTCCTTGAATCCCTGTGTGTCCAGGTATCCACATAATTTTGATTATGTTATTGTGTTGAAAAATAATGTTTTTTTATTTTTGTAATCAGGTTGGAATCGCTTGATTGGTTAAAAATAGCATCCATGGCTGATTTACTGTCGCTGCAAATAATAGTTTTCTTACCATTCCTAGTGGCAAAACGAACCGCTTCCAATATTGCAGCTGTTTCAGCTGTAAATACCGAGCAGTACGAAGGCAAAAAAAAAGCAGCTATGGTGACACCGTTCTTGTTTGTCAAAGTAAATGAGGTGGATGTATCAATTTTAGATCCGTCTGTAAATATAAGCTCCCAATCATCTCTATAAGGTTGAATGGTTTCTTTATATAGCTGAACATATTCCGTGTTGCTGGTAAATTGCTTGCGATAGTGTTATGCTACGCTGATACAACTTGAAGATAATGTCATGGAAGGCGGAATTATTAAAGGTTCAACCATTGTATGGCTAATAATTATCCCTAGTTGAAATGGTTAGACAACGCATTATAGTTGTGGGTTTGTTGTATCTGCGTGGACATTGGAGAGTTCTATTTACATTCATGAGTGTTTACTCGTTTCTGCATAGAAGCAACTTTGGAATGAGTAGCATGTTTGTGGCAGGAATGTCCTCTTCGAATGTTAGGCACCTTGTCGCGGTGCAGGGGCTTAAACTGCAACACAGTACTGCATCTCCCAACCATCAGGGGTGATGCTACATAGCATCTCTCCTGGGGGCTGGCAGAGGCTGCATGTGTGCGGCGACCAAGAGCTACCACCTCCTAATCCAGGGTGTTGTGCGACTCCCGTGCCCATTGGATGATTTACAGCCAGGAGGTAAATTCGGCTGTATTCGAGCGGAGCCTTCCCAACACCCGGCCGCCTTGGGAAGTAACGGTGGCCTTACCGCGTCAAGGGGCTCTGGCGCGGCGGACCTTTCAGCTTCCCCTTCCATAAGAATAGACCGGGAGGCCCACAATACGGGCCAAACGGTCTTAAGAACAATATGAACAACAACAAAAACAACAAACCAAACACAACAACAACAACAACGACAACAACCGAAACAGCAGCATCAACAACAACAGCGTACGGCTGGACAAGTACCGCAAGCAAAATTGTTCAGCTGCTACGCTGTTATACGATAACATATTTTGTATTTGTTTGTGTACAAATTCTGCATATGCAGAATTCGCTGGTCAATGCCCGAAAAGTAATATAAACAATAATAAAGTGAACGACCCTTATGCAAGCAAATTGTTTAAGTGTCGTTCTGTACACAAATTGTAAGTGTCGCACCAAAGTAATAAGCGACAATAATTAAAACTGCTGTTTATGCTTAATCGGCATATTTCATTTTTGATTGTTTATATGTATTTTCGTGCATTGGTTTTTTAATTGTGGAGGCTAAGTCTTAGCTATGGTTTTGGAGTTGGAGCTGCCGTCGTTGTTACTGACGTAACTCGCGCGACGACGACGACATGCCCTCTTGCAGCGGCACTCATCGTAGTGCGTCCATCGCGACCACTGCGAACCGAGCGAACGCCGCCCCCACAACCCCCTCGAGCAGGATCGACTGCGGAGAGGAAGGTGGTTTCACAAAATTGGAATCAAGGGGCGAGCGTAAAAGGGGACGGCAACGAGGGAACATCCCATGTACCCCGGGACCAGGACGCCCAGGAGGTCACGACGACCCACGAAGTGCGGGAATGAGTGGGACCACTCTCAAGTGGTACCTCAGATTCCTTCAGGACGGCATGACACCGGAGACAGCTGAAAAGCGGGCTCTGAGTAGGAGCAGGGGGAGCAACCCCTCTCCTAAAAATGCAAAACGCACAGGTGGCAACTTTTTGTCTGCAACAAGACGCAGGAATCAGAGGCGGCGCCGAGCCAAAGCATCCTTCTCGGAGGGACGAAGCGAAGTTAGGCCGGCACCCCAAGAGGCATCAAATCGAACGGAAAAGAGGAAAAGCGGCCAAATAACTCCTCAGGAGCCACTCAGGTCCAAGAGAATCCGAGAGGACAAACCACAAGAGGCCAGGGGAAAAAGCTCCAACCCCAACCAGCAGCCGACGAGAGCCGTAAGCCGGAAGTACTCGGAGGCAGTGAGGAGCATCCGGATGGCAGTGTTGCCCCGCAACTACCCGGCGGAGGCCCTAGGGTCGGAACAGCAGACGTCTCTCTAGAACTGCTTAGTGAAAGCTTTGTTCGTGGGCGACGAGTACACCGGCGCCTTTAGTGGCATCTTTTTCTAGGGCGGTATGCTGCTGGTAGACTGCCAAGATGAGAAGTCGGCCACCTGGCAAACGGAACCCACGCCAAGGCGAGGGGGTTGGAATGGTCCGGCCCTGTGTGTTAAGAGAGGCGAGGATATACCACAACTGCACAGTATGGCGGTATTCTTCCCCAGAAGTGCGGACGAAAATTACGACTTCGCGCTTGGTTTACTGAAAAACCAAAACGTGGCTTAAGAACCACGGCGTGGAAGGTCGTATCGAGCAGTGTTGTGGGTTCAGGGTAGAACCTCAACATAACAGTAGATGATGAATCCTATAAATACATCACACAGAAGGGATTCAAGCTGAACTTCCGCTTCGGCCATGGAGCCTAAAGCAATGTCAACGACGGACAAAGAACCTGCGACGGGGATGACCGCAGTTCCGGCTCCATCCGTAACCAGCTCAGCAGTGCAGGAGGCGACTGCCGATGTGGTTGCGGGAGAGCGGCGCAAGTCCCCCAACGACCCCATCCTGGCCGAGAAGGCTGTGACCACCGCCGTGGGTGAAAGCAGGAGCAACGAGCTCACCAAAGAGCGAGAAGGCATGCTGCCATCCACCCAAGAGCACCTGGAAGGGCTGGATATGCAGGTTGATGAAGAGATCGGGGACGAGGACACGTCTCTCATCGAACCCATATTATAAGCTCCAGCGCCGGCATAAAAGTTGCTCAGGTGAACCTACATTACGCATCGGCAGCCTCGGCTGTCATCGTGAAAAGGTTCATTTCGGATAACCTGGGCATCCTCTTAATCCAAGAGCCTTGGGTTGTTAGAGGAGAGGTAAGAAGCCTCAACACGAAAGGAAGCAAGGTAATTTCGGATCTCTTTAGCGAGACCCCGCTCTTGTCTAGTCGTTAGAGCCGTTTCGTCCTCTCATCCGCTTACTTCCCGGGGGAGACGGCCATAGAAATACGAACTGGGGTATTTTCAAAGAAACCCTAAGCAAAAACATAAGCAGAGTTGGGCAGGCAGATGTTAGATCCACCACAGTTGGACTGAAGAGCAGACTAAGTGCAATAAACCAGTCCATTATGGACGCCTATCATTGTGCCTGCCCACTGAAAGCTACCACCAGTAAACAAACCTGCCCCTGGTGGTATAGTAAACTCTCAGCTTTTAGACATAGGGTGCGAAGGCTGTTTAATAAAGCCAAGCGCACAGGCAGTTGGGAAGAATACAAACGGCACCTAACAATCTACAATAAGGAGATCAGGTTTGCCAAAACAAACAGTTTCAGGAAAATCTGTGATAGCGTCTCCTCGACCCCGGAGGCAGCTCGGCTGCATAAAGCGTTGTCGAGAGGTAAGACGGACACAGTATTATCCCAAAAAAGACAGGACGGGACCTATACGACTACCGCGGAGGAGAGGGCAGAAACACTCCTACAGGCGCACTTCCCGGAGACGGTTCAAGCTGACCTAACTCCAGCATCAGACAAACGTAGGCCGGAACGCTCAGACTAGCTGACTGCAAGGAATTTGTTCACTGTGGACTCAGTCAGATGGGCACTGGCCTCCTTTTCAAACTATAAGTCACCGGGAGTGGACGGCGTCTTCCTGGCCCTCTTGCAGCAAGGTATGGATACTCTCTTGCCATACCTGGTACGGCTGATTAGAGACAGCCTGGCGATGTCGTATATCTCTGAGCCATGGAGAATTGCAAAAGTAATCTTCATCCTCAAGGTAGGGAGGAGAGACTATTCACTAGCCAAATCATTCCAGCCTAAAAGTCTCACATCCTTCATGCTAAAGGGGATGTTGAAAGTAATAGATAACCACATTCGATCGGAAGCGCCGAAGATCGCACCCCTACATGCCAGGCAACAGGCGTACAGAGCGAGTAGATCCACAAACACTGCTCTGTACCTCACGTCTGAGCTGCAAGATTCGCTGGATAAGGGCGAGGTTGCGATCTGCGCCTTCCTAGACATTGAGGGTGAATTTGATAATACGTCTCACACTAGCGTGATCAAGGCACTTGAGAGAAGGAACATTACCACTCCAATATGCAGATGGACAGAAGCCCTTTTGCGTATTAGGGTAGCGGAAACTACGGTGGAGGGAAAGCAAAATTCGTCTTGGCACCACAAGGGGCTGCCTACAGGGGGGAATACTATCCCCTCTGCTATGGAGCTTGGTAGTAGACGAACTCCTCGAGTTGCTCACCAGCAATGGTATCTGCTGTCAAGGGTACGCGGATGACATCGTCATAATGGCGAAAGGCAGATTTGAAAACACTCTCTGTGACATTGTCCAAAGGGGCTTAAACCTGGCGAAAGGATGGTGCAACACGGTAGGGCTAAACATCTCTTCCGGGCCTGAGGTCCCTAACAATAGGAGGCACAGAGGTAGAAATGTCGAAGGAGGTCAAATTTCTCGGCCTCACTTTAGACTCATCACTACGGTGGAGTAGGCATTTGGACTTAACGCTGTTCAAAGCAACCAGAGCACTTATAGTATGCGGACGCCTGGCCGGCAGATCTTGGGGTTGCAAGCCAAGAATCATTAGATGGCTGTATACCATGATAGTAAGGCCTATTATCACCTATGGAGCGGTTGCTTAGGCCACCAAAGCAGCTCAGTCTTCGGTGATCCGGAGACTGTCAAAGCTGTAAAGACTTGCCTGTGTCTGTGCTTCGGGGGCAATGCGCACATGCCCCACTGTGGCACTGGAAGTCATACTGGAGCTCACACCGCTGCACCAGGTGATAAAACAAGCAGCAAACCACACCATGCTGCTAATGTGAGCAGAAAGCTGCGGAAGAGGAAAGTTAATGTCCTCCAGACAGATGGACGTACTGGTGGAAAGCACACCGCTAGTCCTCCTCCCAAAGGACGGAACAACGAAGAAGATAAACCTCAAAAAGAATTTCAAAGTTATTCTAGGCAGCAAGACGGAGTGAAGCGATTCCACGCTAAAGAGACTGCTGGAAGACAGTACAGACACCGGAGGGTATTGGGGCAGGTATTGCGGAACCGCGTACTAAGCTGTCCATACCAATGGGATGCTTCCCAAGTATCTTCCAGGCTGAAGTTTTTGCCATATGTCAGTGTGCTGAAGTCAACCTCAGCCGCAACTATCGCAACCAGGGTATAGCTATTCTCAGTGATAGCCAAGCGGCACTATAGGCGATTTCATCATAAGAGACCAAATCAGTTTTAGTCGGGGAATGCATAGATAGGCTAAACCGCCTATCCGGTTGCACAGGGTGCACCTAATTCGGGTGCCAGGGCACAAAGGAATAGAAGGAAACGAGAAGGCCGACGAACTGGCCCACACTTTTAAGGAGCTGCTCCGCACGGAGGAAAGAATTGGCAACAGGCATCAAGCATGCGCCACGCCGAACTGCTACTAGGAGGGTACAATCTCTCCAGGTTCAAGGAACAAA
This sequence comes from Bactrocera neohumeralis, assembly GCF_024586455.1. Classification (NCBI taxonomy): domain Eukaryota; kingdom Metazoa; phylum Arthropoda; class Insecta; order Diptera; family Tephritidae; genus Bactrocera; species Bactrocera neohumeralis. The sequence goes on from NW_026089622.1 coordinate 20,410,748, forward strand.
TTCCTCTCCTCCCGATTTACACAGGGCACTGCACCTTGAACAGGAAACACCAGCACACCTAATCCTGGATTGTGGAAAAAGGCTTAAGGCCCTGGATTCCATTTATATCACCAGGGATCACATCACCTCAGTAGCGCCCGGAAAATCCCTAGAGCTATTCTGGCTGCTGGGACTCTGGGGAGACATGTGATATAGGAGACCCTAGGTCGCGGTGCATTACCTCATAACACTATCTATCTATCTATCTATCTATCTATCTATTAGTAGCATTGTGTTATGTGTGGTCCATTGCTGAATATCTGGTAACCCGGATTCTTTTAAAATAACTTTGATTGGTGATGTTGGGAAGGTACGAATACTCCTTCTCGCTGTCGCATAGTATGGTGCATTTAAGAGTTTGATATTAGTTTTGGCACAGTGTCCGTATATTGCAAGTCCACAGTCAATTTTTGATAACAATAATGCTCTTGTCACATTAATGAGAGTGTTTGGGTGACTCAAACAATTTTTTGATGATAAGTACTTTATAATGTTTAGTCTTAGAAATAAGTTCGATCGAATATATTTACAATGTTCTTTATAAGAAAGAGTTTTGTCAAATATTAAGCCTAGAATTTTTAAGTTATGAGTATGGGGAATTTGTGTATTTAAAAAGGATAAGGTGGGAAATGAGCATTTATGTTTTCTACAAATATGAAATTTGGAGCTTTTGTTTAGTGAAATTTTTACACCTGAAATTTCGGACCATTTGTTGACATCATTTAAAATTTTTATAAATGCATGTTTAACTTGTGTTAAGTCTTTAATTTTTTTAAAGATCACGACGTCATCTGCGTAGATAAAGTGTTTTATTTGTGGGTTAGTACTAATTATGGAGCTGACTTTATTAAACGCAATGATGAAGAGAGTTGGCGAGAGTGGTGAACCCTGGGGTATACCATTGTTCAACTTAAAAACCTGTAATTGGCATTTATTGGCACTAACGATAAATTTCCGTTGATATAAGAAAGATTTTATAATGTTAAACATTTTCTTTCCAATTTTCCATTGCTAAAGTTCACTGAGTACCATGTGAGCTCCAATCCTGTCGAAGGCTTTTTCTAAATCCAGGCTTAGAACTGAAACGCGATTACGGGATGTCAAGTTAGTGGAAGCGAAGTGTTCAAATTGTAACAAGGGGTCTATTACTCCTAATCGTTTTTAAAACCCGAATTGGTGCGGACTTATGAGTCGATTTGCTTTTGCATACCACTTCAGTCTCGAGGAAATTATTTTTTCTAATGCCTTGGACATACAAGGTAAAAGGGAAATGGGTCTGTAATTCTCAATGTAGGAAGAAGGTTTATTAGGTTTAAGGATGGGAATGACTAAGGAAACTTTCCATTGTTGAGAATATATACCTGAGCTTAGTATTTTATTATAGAGGTTCACAAGTCTTACTTTAAGCGAGTATGGGAGATTTTTTAAGATGGGATAGGGTATTTTGTCTGCACCGGGTGTTTTTCCTTTTAAGGTCGAAAGTGTCGTATCGAATTCGTTAAGTGTAATGTCAGCTTCAATGTGAAGTGCATTTGGAGAAGGTGACGAGTTAGAATAGGTTTCATTTTCTACTCGTTTTTTTTAATTGCGTTAAAAGTAGGTGGAAAGTTTGTTTCAGAGGAATATGATGACCATGTTTCTGCAAATTTTTCCGCGATTTCTTGGGGTGTGTAAGTAGGCCCTGAAGGTGTGTTAATGTGGGATATACTGAATCTGTGTGTGGATCCTGTTAGCATTTTTATATCGGACCATATTTATTTCGGCTTCGTAGTTGAGTTTATATTGGCTGTTAATTTTTCTAATGATTGATTTTTAGCCAACCTTAACTCCTTTCGAAAGTTAGCATTAGCCTTTCTATATTCAATTAAATTATCATCAGTTTTGTTGTGTTTGAATGTTGTCCACAAAGACTTTTTCCTATTTCTGAGGATAGATAACAAATTAGACCAATCGGTAATTTTGCTGAAAACCTTTGGGTGTTATTTTGGGGAATGGTTAAATGAGCTGCTGAACGAATAATAGTCTTAATAGCAGATGCTTCAGCATTTACGTTTTCTCTAGAGCTCTTAGTATTGGATAAACTTGCTGAACTATTAATGAATTTTCCGCAGTTTGCCTTATCGGTTAGAAATTTGGATCTTGGCTTAACATAGTACGGTTTAGGGATGGAGAGGGAGAGGGATGTGACTATTGGAAAGTGATCGCTACTGTGGAGGTCATCGATTGTATGATAAGATAGTTTGCGTGCTATTTTGGATGAGACCAGGATAATGTCGGGATGTGGGAAGGTGTTATGTGTAGAGAAGTGAGTTGCTTTACCATCGTTTAGCACGATAAGATCATTTGAAATTACTAAATCTTCGATGATTTCGCCTCTTTTATTCGCTGTCGATGATCCCCACAATGGACTCCATGCATTGAAGTCTCCCATTATGATAATTGGAGTAGTGAACTGTTTTATGATGTTGTCGAGTTCTCTATAAGTAAAATTTTGATGAGGTGGTACGTAGCAATTAATAATTGTAAATTTAAATCCAATTTCTATTTCAATAGCTAAGCAAGAGATGTTGCTGACGATTGAAGTTTGCTTATGATTTACAGATTTCTTGACGAAAACTGCAATTCCTTGTTTGGCGTATAAGTTTTGTGTACTATTGTGGAAAAAACTATGATATTTATTAGGAGGATATACCTTTTTATTGTAAGGAGTGTGGGTTTCTTGGAGTGAAATAATTTCCGGGCAAAATTCATTGATAAGGATATTTAAAGTATATAAAGGAATATTGTAGGTTGAGGTGAGTTTATTGTTGGTGTTGTTAGTATAGGAGCTGTAAGGTGAGTAAGCAATGATGAGATCATTGCGTGGGTTTCAGAGTCATCGACTGATACTGTTGTTGTTGCATTTGTTATATTTGGTGTGATGTAATTGTTTTCGTTAATTTTTTTTTCTTGTGTTTCGTTATAAATATTGGTGGTAGGTTTATTGTTGGTAATAGAAGGAATATTTTCTGTAGAAGAGATTTGTGAGAATTTGTTATTTTCCTTTGCGTTGTTGGTCGCATTTTTTGCCATTCTAGCGAATGTAGCAGAGTTTTCACTGAGTGCAGGAGTAAACTGGGTTTTTGTATTTTTATTGCTTCTCGCATGGAGCATTTTTTGTCTGTTTTTATGGTTATTTTTTGTTTCATTTGTATAAATTTGGGACATATTTTGTCAGAAGATGCGTGATTACCTGAACAGTTTATGCAAAAGGAACGTGTACAAGGGTATGGTTGGTGAGAGGGGAGAGCGCACTTGTCGCAAGCAGCGGCTTTGGTACATCGCTTTGTAGTGTGACCTAAAAGTTGGCAGTTTTTGCACCTCATAGGGTTTGGATAATATCGCCTTACCTTAGTTGTTTACCAAGACACTTCAATTTTTTCAGGAAGGTGATATTTATCAAAGGTCAGGAGAACGACTTCACTAGGTACTGGCTTTTGATTAATGTATTTAGGGAATTTGAAAATTGATACAACTCCCTGTGCTTTTAAGTATTCAATGATTTCATCGTCGGAGATTTCATTGAGGCATGGTGCGTAGATTGTTCCTCTTGTGTAGTTAAGATTGTTGTGGAGTTTTATTTCTACATCACATCATGCCATATAAAGTTTTCGTTTATATGAATTTTTGAGCTATGTTGTTGTTTTTTACTAGTAATAAAAGTTTTCCGTCTCTAAGTTCTAATTTTCTATTTCTAAATTCTGATATTTTATTTTATATGCATGTATAAATAGAAAAAGAAATATTATAAGGAATCGATACGACTCAGTTTATTTTCCTCCAGGGCGTTTTTGGGGACAATGTGTGTCTACTTTTGCTTCGGCTCTTCTTCCCAATCCTTTGCTGTGGTGGTGCTGATTTGGTGTGGTTGTTGCTATTTTATGTTTTTTGGTTAGTTCGCGCCCGCTTTTTCCTGTTACATATGAGTATTGGCTGCGATTCGCGCCCGCTATATATTATTCAGCTTTATATTTATTTCGCGCTCGCTCTCTTTTTTTTCTTTTAGTTGCTATTGTTTAACACCGTTTTCGTTTTTATTTTATATTTGCATCATTTCTGTTTTGTTGAATTTCACCTTTTTTTGTCATTATATTTAGCACTGCATTATTTTATTGATTTTTGTATGTGTGTACATATATTTTTATTTCACCACTGCACAGCACTTTTTTAGGCACCACATACGTATATAGTATATTTATATATTTTTGCATATGTAGTTATTTGACCGCACAATTTTTTTTTCTAAAAATCTATATGTAGTGCCTGTCACTATGGCTCGAAGAACCATATGTCATACTCACTTATTCAGCTTTCCTGAAACTTGCTGTAGTTGGGTGTTTCACACGTGATTCTCCACCATTCACTGCACCGTTTTCGGGGCTACTACATAAAATTATTTCAATTAAGCACTTTTAGTTTGTTTCAATTAAAAATTTAGATTTATTTCTGTTAAACACTTTAGGTTATTTCCGTAAAACACTTTTGGTTATTTCAGTAGAAGACTTTGGATTTATTTAGGTAAAATATCTTTGAATTTATTTCGTAAAAAAACAACTTTGAATTTATTTTGTAGAAACACCTTTGAATCTTCTTCTTAATTGGCGTAGACACCGCTTACGCGATTATAGCCGAGTTAACAACAGCGCGCCAGTCGTTTCTTCTTTTCGCTATGTGGCGCCAATTGAAACATTCCAAGCGAAGCCAAGTCCTTCTCCACTTGGTCCTTCCAACGGAGTGGAGGTCTTCCTCTTCCTCTGCTTCCCCCGGCGGGTACTGCGACGAATACTTTCAGAGCTGGAGTGTTTTCGTCCATTCGGACAACATGACCTAGCCAGCGTAGCCGCTGTCTTTTAATTCGCTGAACTATGTCAATGTCGTCATATATCTCGTACAGCTCATCGTTCCATCGAATGCGATATTCGCCGTGGCCAACGCGCAAAGGACCATAAATCTTTCTCAGAACTTTTCTCTCGAAAACTCGCAACGTCGACTCATCAGTTGTTTACATCGTCCAAGCCTCTGCACCATATAGCAGGACGGGAATTATGAGTGACTTATAGCGTTTGGTTTTTGTTTGCCGAGAGAGGACTTTGCTTCTCAATTGCCTACACAGTCCGAAGTAGCACCTGTTGGCAAGAGTTATCCTGCGTTGGATTTCTAGGCCGACATTGTTGGTGGCTTTTACGCTGGTTTCAAGATAGAAGAAATTATCTACGACTTCAAAGTTATGCCTGTCAACAGTGACGTGAGTGCCAAGTCGCGAGTGCGACGACTGTTTGTTTGATGACAGGAGTTATTTCGTCTTGCCCTCGTTCACTGTCAGACCCATTTGTTTTGCTTCCTTGTTCAGTCTGGAGAAAGCAGAACTAACGGCGCGGGTGTTAAGGCCGATGATATTAACATCATCGGCATACGCCAGCAGCTATACACTCTTATCTCTTATTGTCGAAAGCAGCTTTGAAATCGACGAAGAGGTGGTGTGTGTCGATTCCTCTTTCACGGGTCTTTTCCAAGATTTGGCGTATGGTGAATATCTGTTCGGTTGTTGATTTTCCAGGCCTGAAGCCACACTAATAAGGTCCAATCTGTTTGTTGACGGTGGGCTTTAATCTTTCACACAATACGCTCGATAGAACCTTATACGCGATGTTGAGGAGGCTAATCCCACGGTAGTTGGTGCAGATTGTGGG
>NW_026089622.1:20416615-20433984 GCF_024586455.1 Bactrocera neohumeralis
TGGGAGGTCCAAAAAAAGTGTAAAATTTAGCCACTTCATTGTTCAGTTGGCCCAAAAAAATAGAAACAGATGTATCAGATAAAGCTTGAATTAAGACTGAAAAAAAATCATTGTGATTAGATATTTAAATAATAATATTTCGGAAAAATTAGATTTTAATGTTTTGTCAGCAAATACGAAGTTTATAATAATTACCATGTTCATAAGTATCATTTTCTATTGGACCAAGAGGAAAACTCTTATCTTCTACGTCATCTGGTAGAGGTGTTAACCGGCCTTTACTTTTTTTTACTAACAAAAAAAGTTCTTCAGGACAGGAGTTATCAGATATATCTTTTTTGAGTCTTATATCAAATAATTCATCCAATTTATTGGTAAATGTTTATACCCTGAACAGGGTATATTAAGTTTGTCACGAAGTTTGTAACACCCAGAAGGAATCGTCGGAGACCCTATAAAATATATATATAAATGATCAGTATGTCGAGCTGAGTCGATTTAGCCTTGTCCATCTGTCTATCCGTCCGTCTGTCTGTCTGTATATATACGAACTAGTCCCTCAGTTTTTATACTCTCGCAACAATGTTGCTAACGAGAGTATTATAGTTTTGTTCACATAACGGTTGTTTGTAAGTCCTAAAACTAAAAGAGTCAGATATAGGGTTATATATACCAAAGTGATCAGGGCGACGAGTAGAGTCGAAATCCGGATGTCTGTCTGCCCGTCCGTCCGTCTGTCCGTCCGTCTGTCCGTCCGTCCGTGCAAGCTGTAACTTGAGTAAAAATTGAGATATCATGATGAAACTTGGTATACGTATTCCTTGGCTGCATAAGAAGGTTAAGTTCGAAGATGGGCAAAATCGGCCAACTGCCACGCCCACAAAATGGCGGAAACCGAAAACCTATAAAGTGTCATAACTAAGCCATAAATAAAGATATTAAAGTGAAAATTGGCACAAAGGATCGCACTAGGGCGGGGCATATTTGGACGCAATTTTTTTGGAAAAGTGGGCGTGGCCCCGCCCCCTACTAAGTTTTTTGTACATATCTCGGAAACTACTACAGCTATGTCAACCAAAGTCTACAGAGTCGTTTTCTTCAGGTACTTCCATATACAGTTCAAATATGGAAGAAATCGGATAATAACCACGCCCACCTCCCATACAAAGGTTATGTTCAAAATCACTAAAAGTGCGATAACCGACTAACAAAAAACATCAGAAACACTAAATTTTACGGAAGAAGTGGCAGAAGGAAGCTGCACCCAGGCTTTTTTTAAAAATTGAAAATGGGCGTGGCGCCGCCCACTTATGGACCAAGAACCATATCTCAGGAGCTACTAGACCGATTTCAATGAAATTCGGTATATAATATTTTCTTAACACTCTGATGACATGTACGAAATATGGGTGAAATCGGTTCGCAACCACGCCTTTTTCCAATATACCGCTCTTTTGAATTCCATCTGATGCCTTCTCTGTATAATATATACATTAGGAACCAATGATGATAGCGGAATAAAACTTTACACAAATAAGGTATTTGAAAAATATGTAAATGACGTATTATGAAATCTCGATTATCACTTTACCATGCGAGAGTATAAAATGTTCGGTGACACCCGAACTTAGCCCTTCCTTACTTGTTAAGATATCGTTTTGAAATTTTGCAAACTTCATTTTCTTTTCAAGAAGCTGCTCATTTGTCGTAACGGCCGATATCGGACCACTATAACCATACCTACTGAACGATCGGTATCAAATGCATGTATGGAAAACTTTCACATTTGACAAGATATATTCACGAAATTTGGTATATATTATTTTCCAAGACAACAATGTAATCTCCGAAGAAATTGTTCAGATTGGTTAACTATAGCATATAGCTGCCATACAAACTGAACGATCGGAATCAAATGCTTGCATGGAAACTTCTTCATTTAACGATATACTTATCTTCATGAAATTTGGTATGAGTTATTGCTCCTAGAAATAATGTAATATCGGAAGAAATTGTTCAGATCGGCTCACTATAGCATATAGCTATCAGACAAACCGAACGATCGAAATCAAGGGCTTGTGTGGAAAACTTTCGCATTTGACGTGGTATCTTCACGAAATTGGACATATATTACTGCTTAAGGTAATAATATAATCTCCGAACCTGTGAAGGGTATATTAGCTTCGGTGCAGCCGAAATTAACGTTTTATTTTCAACAGATGAAACTCAGAATGTTTTTTAAATCGACTTTTATCTAAATTTCTCCATTCTGTAAAAAGCGTTTCGATTTTTGTTCTTTTATAGGTGTTATGTTCATAATACTCCAAATCTCTTGAACTTCTTCTATAACCTCGGCAGCACATTCACGAATTGTTTTCTTTAAGATCTTGTACTTAAACATGAAATAATTAAAGACATCTCCATTTTTAGGCAGCTTGCGTGATGGCAAATTATTATGAACGGCACCCAAAAGATAAACATAATCTGAACTATTTTACGACATAAGTAATATATCTTTACAAAACAAATAACAATAAATATCCACAGATCTCAAATTATAGAATAGAAACTAGTCAGCTAATGCAGCCAATTTCATCTAATCAGCTGTGACACATACATACTTATACTAACGGCATGTATGAGGTCATTTTTGCGGTTGTACCCTGGCGGGGTTATATAACTGCCGTTTCAAGTTACAAGCTCTATACCAGAATCCTTTGACGTATAAAAAGATCCAAAAAAGATATATCTTATAAATTTACTCATATATAACATAAGTACATATGTATTTTATGAGTTTAAGGCGGCCTGCACAATTCAATATAATATGTGAAAACAAATGTTTGTTTTATATTTTAAATGATCAAATAATATTTATCTTTTCTTTCAGATGTTATTATTACTTTTATTTAATTATTATTTCTTTTCAGATTTTATCACTATTCTTATTTAATTAATCTTTGCTTTCAGAGTAAATTCTATTTGTTTTTTATTTATTTTATTCTCTCAGATACTATTAATATTTTTTTCAGATATTATTATCATTTTGTACAATTATTCAGATATTACAAATTCAATGTAATTATTATTTATTTTCAGCTATTAATAACCTTTATTTTATTTCAGGTATTTGTCTTTTACAATATTGAACGGCACATTGGTGAAACGTTAAAAAAAAATATATATATATATGTAAAACAACAACGAAAAAAGCAAAAAGATTTTACATATGAAAATGCAGTGACGCCGAGAATAAAATATATCAAAACGAAGTGGTACATAAATCTAGATGCATACATGCGTACTTGTATGTGACCAAGCAAAAAGAGTGGTGAAAAAGTAACAGAAAAATAGTGCAGTTAAATAATATATACATACATACTAAAGCTATCATATATGTATGCACAAAATTGTGATAATTAACAAATAAAACATTAACCAAAAGTAGGTGCAAACTAACACTAAATAAAATACGGGCGCGAACTTAAAAACAAATAATTAAAATACGAGCGCGAACTCATAATAAACAAATAAATAAAAAAGCCAAAATACAAATTAAACAAAAAAATCAAGAACCATGAACACAACAAAGCGGAACGCCGGCGTTTGGATGGAATTCCCACCTAGAGAAGCTAGGAAAGGAAGCACACCACTTTTATATATATATTCTATACCCAAAGTCCCTGAGGAAAAACCGAGTGAGTGCATCAATTCCATTTTTGATTTCATTTATTATATGTATAAATTATTAAAACACTTGTTGAGTTTTAATCTTTTTTATTTCTCTTGTTTACACAAGAGCAGCCGTTTGTATCGGTCGAGTTATTAAAACTGATTTGCTTAATAAAATATTGCGACGACTACGCCTAAATACCGGACTCTTTGTTTTACCTGTCAGTTGCTGCACATGTTTTGCCGTGTGACTTGCAAAATGCAATTCGGCAATTTACCTCTTGCTTTTCCGCTGTAACGATGTTGTTGTTGTCACGCGCTACCTAGTCGACGCTTCGTCATCAGTATCGGTGGGAGAGTTGTTGTTACGCTATTTCCACACTCAAACCTGCCGACGCACCGTCAGCAATATCGGTGGGAGTGGAGTGTTGACCGGATACGTGTTTACCGGTGTTAACTACCCCCCCCCTATTGAAATGAAGGCGTCCTCGGCTTCTTTGATGACTTTATTCAATATCACCATGCTAGTTCGTCTTCGTTTCACTAAGATTGCTCCAACTACAGAGATGACAAATAGGAGCAAGAGAAGTCCTGATTGTAATGAGCGGGCGTTAACAAGATCATGCAACCTCGCTATGTGCCTAATGTTCCTCATATTTACTTTCTGTAAGTATGGTAACGATAGTAAATTAATGTGTTCGGTGAAATTTACATATTGTGCGCGTGCAGCTTCGGGATGCGATCGAATAGTTTTAGCCCAGTTGACGTAGGTCGTAGTGTTTACCATAATCTCTGAATCAAATGTTACAAGAAAAGTTCCCTTCGTTAGTTTCGTCAAGTTCTGGGATTGTATAGACGCTGGTTGATCGTTGATTACCAGGATGCCATTATCAACTTCCTCAATAGCGGGAACGTTATCGGCGGATTTTGACTTACATTTTGCGGAGTGTTGGTTAAGTAGTTGTAGTGTACAGGGGCTTTCCTTCAGAGGTTGACAAAAGTTCGCCGCTACAGCTTCCTTGCAGTTGTAGAGTGGAATGTATCTAACATTACATTCAGCAATAACGTCTGTTTCTAGAGAGATAATTTTCCCGTCATGGATCACTGGCAGCAACTTTACATTATTACATATATTTTTGGGAATTTAATAACAAAGTAAATGCAATTCGTATCTTGAAATATCTTAATTTTAGAAATGGACAATAAATCACTTATGCTAATATTTGCAGAGTGTTCGGCAGCTAACAACTCATTGATCTCTATACCATTTTAGGGTTGACGATATTTAACCTGCCCAGAGTGATTGACGTTAAAATGGTTTTCAATTCCATTATAACTGCTCTATTTCTGGCGGAGGCTAGAGAAAAGAGATATCCCGTATCTATTTGAGTGCTTTTTGCATTTTGTAGTAATTTGTTTACTGTCACTGTCAATTCGTTTATTTTCTTTTGTGTAGCTGAATTTATCGCTATTTGTTGTTCGTTTGTTTCTAATAGGGCATTGGTTCTGGTCTCGAGCATTTTAAAGTCGTCAGAGTCTGGAGTCCCTGTTATGTATTTCAAGGCCGTCCCCAGAATATTTATACCTCTGGCGTACCGATGGTGTATTTTTATTGCGTCCAATAGTTGCAATATTTCATTAGCGTCGTTCTCTAATAGTCGTTTAATATGTGATTGTGGGAATTGGATCAGTAGTTCGTCTGTTTCCTCAGCTACTGCTTCGAATGTTGAAAGTTCTTATGTTCTATGAAGTAGAAAGTCATGCTACTCATAAACAGCTACAGCTCCGGATGTAATTGGAATGTAATAAGAGTTGGTATAGTCGAGAATTTCCGCGTTAGCTCGAAAGCTTAACGAAAGCAGAATGATCCTAAGGGCGACAGAAGGGAGAGCGGTCAGTGCTTTAAATTACTTTTGTGCACTTTTCGTTCATCAATTATAACAAATGTCCCAAGATCCTTTTGGATTACTTTTTCGGTGTAAAGTTTTGAAAATTTGTTTCCTACTCTTTTATTAGTCTTCACATAAACTTTATCCCCTGGATTATACTGTCGTGTTTGTCTATTTTCATTATGTTTTTGTAAATCTTTGTGCTGAATACGTGTAAGTCTAGTTTTTATTTCCCTTATTAATTCGTCCGGTATTGAATGTATTACGTCTATTGGTTTTTTGTTCGTTACTGAATGAATTGTGCGGTTGTACTTAGCTGTGGCTAGCAGAATTAGCTCAATTGTGTTAGCGATACCAGTCTCAAGCTTCTGACAGCGGGCGATTTCCGTGAGAGTACTGTGGAATCTTTCTGACCGTTCGTCGTACTATGGGCGGGTGGGGTGTTGTATATTTCGACGCCAAAGTGATTTTTGAGTATAGATTTAATGGTTTCTGAATTCAAAGATCTCTCATTGTCACAGACCAACACCTTAGTATTTCTGTAAAAGTTGAGAAGTTCGTATATGGCTTCTTTAACGTCAACTATGGTTCTAGATTTGATTGGAAATACTATTGCAAACTTTGAGAACTTGTCTATTGATGTTAGGAGATGTGTCTTATCGGTGGAATAAACGTCAACATGAAGGATTTCTCCCGGATATTCAGGTAAAGGTGTCGATCCTATTTCTGGGTTTGGGGGATGCTGTTGGTATTTGGCCTTTTGGCATATCTTGCAATTAGAAATTATTTCCCTCAAAATTTGCCGTATTTCGGGGAAATAATAACTTTCAAGGACTTGTTCCTGGTTTTCGCGGAGTGACCGATGAGCTCGGTTACGTTCAATTTGAAGTATCTCGCGCTGGTCATCTTTGTTGAAGACATATATTACCTGTTTGGTGGTATGACGGAATTTGGCGGCCGGATATGCCGTGACCAGCTCATCTTGAATCTTTGCCAAGATGGGCAATTCACACTGCAAGCCGTTCACAACATTTGGGTTGACGCATTGTTTTATAGTTTTCATCAGTTCCCCTACGTTATTGAACGATATTCTGTGCCTCATTCGGGATTTAAATATAATTTTCGAGTTAAGCGTTGTGGAATTTCCTTCTTCAAGGACTATTTGATTCCGAAAACAATTTATGGGGTTCTTTACAGTGGGGATTGTTTGAGACAGCGAGTCTTCGCTATTCGTAGCCATGCTTGCCGAGTCCATGTCGTCTTCAATTCTGTGACAGAATGGCGCCTATAGCATAAGAGAGGCATCTGTAGTCAGATCAAATGTTTGCTTGTACTCAGGATAAAGAAGAAATACGTCTTCTGATGCAAGGATTTTCTTAATCTTATTAAATGCATTAAGTTCTTCTTCATCAAGAGTAATTTGAATTTTCTTCGACTGATTAGCGCCTATATTTCTGTTTTCCCCTCTTAGGTACTTCGTTAGAGGTCTCGCAATCGAGGCATAGTCCTTTATAAACCGTCGATAATATCCTGCTAATCCTAGGAATGAACGCAAAGCTCTTAACGATTTTGAGATAGAAAATTCTAAAATGTCTTTGACTTTGTCGGGGCATGTTTTGATTCCCTCCTTTGATACGGTAAAGCCTAGAAATTCAACACTTGCCTGAAAGAACTTGGATTTTTCAAGGGAAACGCGCATATTGGCATCGAAAGCTTTGTCAGGATTTGCTCAAAGTCCTTACTGTGTTGTTCGGCAGTTTGGGAGAAAATTATAACGTCGTCTATGTAAACAAGGCACGTTTTTCCAATTTCTTCTCTAAGGACATCTTCAATCGCCCTCTGGAAAATGCTAGGGGCATTTTTCAGGCCAAAGGGGAGCGACAAAACTCGTACTTTCCATTATTAACTGAGAAAGCCGTTTTCACCCTATCCTTTTCCGCAAGTTTGATTTGGTGAAATCCTGATTTAAGATCTATTGTCGAGAAAAATCCAGCATTTCCCATGTTTGCCAAGATTACAGAGGTGTCCGGAATTGGATATTTATCGTTTATTGTCTTAGTGTTTAGCTTTCTAAAGTCAATTACGAGTCGTGATCGCTTGTTGCCCCTTTCGTCTAAACCTTTCTTATCTACAACCCAAATTGGATTGTTATAAGGGGAACGGGATGGTCTAATGATTCCGTCACGCAACAGATCTGATATCTCCCTATTGATAAATTCCGCAGAAGCAATGGGGTACGGGTAACTTTTTGAGTAGACAGGTAAATCGGCCACGGTCCTTATTGTACCTACAATGTTGGTATTGTAGGGCAGTGCTTCATCTGGATCAGCGAAAACTTTAGTATGACGCTTTAGCAGTGTAGAGATATCAATATTGTCCTCGCTTGTTTTCGATTTACTTTCTGCTAACTTGTTAACGTCCGAACAGTAGTGGTACAAGAATTTTTCCTTTCCACCGTCATAACTCAACGTACCACTCTTCAATACGACCATTTACCTCTTTTAGAAAGTCGAATCCTATAAAGCCGTCAAAAGTTTCTAAACTGGGTAGGACAAAGAATTCAACATTCTTATTTAATATGTTTATTGTACATTTTTTGTTTATTATATCGGTACCGTGGATGGATTTAACAGTGAAAGGGTTATTCACAGGTTTTATTCCCTTTAGAGCGTTAAGGTGTTTTACATAGCTCTTTGCAGCACCGGTGTCGATTAAAAATCTTATTCCTCTTCCCCCAAGCGTCCTTTCGACATAGGGAAAGAGGGACTTAGTCCTAAAAAATTAACGTCGTCCTTTGGTTCGTCCGGTCATACTCAGGACTCTTAAGTTCTGCGTCATGATAATAGCCATCATAGCCGGTATCACTCAAATATTCACTTTCTGGTTCATATTGGTCCTGGGTGAGATTGTTGATACGCTGAACTTTTTGTATTGGCAGCTGATCACTACCATGCTGCCTTTTCTCAGCTTTTTCTTTATTCAAGCCTGTTGACACGGGCTGTTGGCGATTGAATGTGCCGTCCGTATTTCCGTTATCTGGACGGTTTATCTTAGGGTAGGCTCCTTGATTACGGTACCCATCGGTATTACCATGGAGTTGCTGGGGTCTGTTCTGTCTGAGTCGGGAATATGATGAGTCTATGTCCATTGGTACTGGGGTTTGCTGAGTTAGAGTTTGTCCTCGTTGGTCTTGAGGTACTCTACTGTATTGGGGTGAATAATAATAAGGGTCTAAGTTATGGGGTGCCTGCCTGTTAAAGGAGCATGCAAATGTTGATCTGGCTTGATTCGCTTCCAGTTCCTGCGCTAAGGCAAGTGCTGACGGAAGATCAGCGGGTCTAGAGGAGAAGAGAACATCGCACAAAGAACGGTTGAGTCCCGAGATGAACACGCGAAGGGCACCATCCCGATATTTCTTGTTAAGTGATCCTATCAGCGTGGTGTTCTCACCGTGGGTCATGATTGTTTTATTGACTATCAGAGTCAACTTTCTCTCCACTGCATCATAGAACTCCACCACTGATGATTTTCCTTGCCTAAGGGTCGACAATTCTTGTTCAATTAAATAAATTGGTCTTTTGTCTGCATAGGCAAAGTCTAGTCGAGAAATGATAGCGTGAAAATTTTAAAATGTATTAAAAGAGGATAAAACGCTATCTGCGGCTCCTACTACTTTATTTCGTATTATGCCTACCGCTTGGTAGTGCCTTGAGCTCCCCGGATACGCTTCGAACACCGTATAAGCAGTATGATCTGCTTGTCTCCAAGACACATAACGGGTCGCTTCGCCTTTGAACTCCGGCAAGGTTTTCACAAGGTCCAAGGATTCATCACATGGTATTCCGGGTTGGATAGTCACCGGTACGTATTGGGTAACACGAACTGGTGTTTCGATTCTTGCTAACCTGTTTGTCAGTTCGTCAACCCGAGACTGAAATTCTCGCCGGGAATGCTCGGTCGCAGCACGAATGGCAGTATTAAGAAGAGCTTCTAGAGTTTGTGCGTCCATATTTAATTTTTTCAGTCAAGTGCTAAGTGGATATAGGGATTTCCCTTTCTAACCGCTACCCACCTTTACAAATTTAATTTATTATTTAAGAATTACCAAAAAGGATAGTAAAAAAAAATTTTATTTATTTATTATTTTTATTTTTTTTCACAAAGTTAGCTGCTAAATCACTCTACTCGCATGAAATTTTCCACATCTCGCTAAGCTATGTCACTAAATAAGGTATGATAAGGCAGCAGCACGATGATTCCTGGGGTTGTGATCCAGCAGCAGGAAGACAGGATTACGATGATTAGGTAGCTTTATTTCTTAGAGCATTGGCTCCACACTTTCTTCCACGGTTAGGTAGCGTTTAAATTTCACAAAATAATATGTTTAATGCAATAAGAGTTTAATGAAATGGTTGCGGTTAAAATTTTTTAAAATAGAAAATTGTTCGTAGCTCTCACTATTTATGTAGTGTTAATTAAGTTAAATGTTTTTCCGCGACTGTCGGGTGGATTCGAACCACGGCAACGCACAGGATTTGTCCTTTATAAGGATAACACAAGAACTGCACAATGGCCCCGCGTTGGGCGCCAATTATTAAAACACTTGTTGAGTTTTAATCTTTTTTATTTCTCTTGTTTACACAAGAGCAGCCGTTTGTATCGGTCGAGTTATTAAAACTGATTTGCTTAATAAAATATTGCGACGACTACGCCTAAATACCGGACTCTTTGTTTTACCTGTCAGTTGCTGCACATGTTTTGCCGTGTGACTTGCAAAATGCAATTCGGCAATTTACCTCTTGCTTTTCCGCTGTAACGATGTTGTTGTTGTCACGCGCTACCTAGTCGACGCTTCGTCATCAGTATCGGTGGGAGAGTTGTTGTTACGCTATTTCCACACTCAAACCTGCCGACGCACCGTCAGCAATATCGGTGGGAGTGGAGTGTTGACCGGATACGTGTTTACCGGTGTTAACTTATATATGCATGTAGCGTTGCACAAACGGTCAATATAAAAGAACAGAAAGAAATTAAACCCGTTTAATAAAAACGGTTTGTAAAAATTCTAAATCGGCGGCAAATTTAAGTACCGGTAGAAACCAATACGGTACATAATATATATGTATATATGTATTCACAGTATATATATATATATATATATATAAATATATATATATATATTAATAAATTTAACTAAATAAATTATTATTCCTTGCTTTTCTTTAAATTTACCTTCGTGTATACAATACACACAAACCACAAAGAAAAAAAAATTCAAGACAAAAGTTATTTTCAAATTATTCTGGCAATACCGCTCCAGTTCATTAGCTGTGAGAGCGATACTTGCAAGTTATACGAACAATACCTGTGAGAGGAATTGCTTCTTAAAACTAGGCAAAAAATAGCAAGAAGAATATAGCATAAAAGAGAATAAGTACAAACATACATATATATATATTGGCCAATTGGTATAAAACTTAAGTTGGCTATTTTTTTAGCGGATTGAACATAAGGAACATAAGAGTAAATTTATTTATACATATACATATATATGTTTTTTTTTTAAAAAAGTTATCAAGCTCTTAAAAAATATATTGTACGTATCCGTAAACGCGAATATAAATATATACATACATTACGCGAATTATATAGATTGCCGTATATTTTCAAACGTTTGTATACCTATAAACATAGGATACAACACAAATTAAGAATATACGAGTACATAAACGGTGCGGTGAACCAAAACAACTTTGGGTAAACAAAGTAAATATTTTACATGCTAATTACCTTTGTACATACATACATATATTGAATCCAATTTGGCGAATTCCTAGCATTTATCTTGTTCCTTGTCACACAAGAACAAGCATAATTGCACATATTTTATTTAACGCATACTATATGCACATAAAATCAACACGTATGTATGTACAAAGGAAATTGACTTAGTTTCAGTGCGCACTGATACAAGGGCATAGGACAAAAACAAAAAAAAAAATAATAATAATTTTTCGAAAATAAAAAAAGGTTCGACAAACGAGATAAATACAAGCGATAAACGCATTATTATATTCTTTTGCGGAAATAAAAGCTTTTATTTTTTGAAAAGAGCGTTCGGTAACATATATATTTTACTCATCCAATTTTACGCAAATAACAACTCTTATTTATTAAAAAGAGTTTTCGGTAATATCTCTATTAAAAGAAATTTTCTGAATGAGCATTGATTCAAAAGAATCTGAAGCAGAATTCTTAAGAATTCCAAAACTGAATACTGATGACAAAAGTCCGTGTACACCTGCAGAAGCTACACGCTCTAAGCAAGGTGCTACAAAGCAAAAAAGGGGGAGGGACATTTCTTATATTAAATTCATTTCTGAGAGCGACAGCTTGATTAAATACTGCACTCGATTTGCTTCTTCACCGATTCAGGACAACTCTCAATCGGTACTAGAAATAAAAAATAAATCTATTGACAATTTTTGGACACGCCACCAAGCTGCATACGACGCAATAGTAGAAACTGATGATTCAGATCTACCTGAAAATTTTAAATCTTCGGCTTACGCCAAATAGGAAAATTGCTTAGACCAGTATGAAGACACAAAAGCAATGATATCAGATCAATTAAAACTTATAAAGTCAATTACACCTACTCCCCACAGTAGAGTAGAGTTACCACAATTGCAAGCCCTAGAAGCAAGTTCAGGCATTCATCTCAAAGTGCCAGCGTGTGATACGGAAATATTTCATGGAGGTTATGAACAATGGCCGTCCTTCCGGGACATGTTGACAACCGTGTACATAAACCTTCCAAAATTATCACAAGCGCAAAAATTGTATACTAAAGGTCAAGCAGGCGTAATAGTCAAGCAGTTCGCATTGAATGACGACAATTTTAATTTAGCTTGGGAAGCTTTAAGACAAAGATATGAAAATGAGAGAATATTAGTTGACAAGCAAGTAACGATACTCATGAACTTGCCTAAAATTCGAAGAGAAACCAGTGAGGAATTCATCAAACTAGAATCCACTGTGTCAAATTGTTTGTCGGTTCTATCGACACAAAATATCCCCACTCACAATTGGGATCCTATTCTGGTAAACATATGTACCGCCGCATTACCAGAAAAATCATTACTTTTGTGGGAGCAATCGCTCTCATCAAGAAGAAAATGCCCAACGTGGAAGCAGATGAAAGATTTCTTAACTACCCAATACGAAATTGCGGAAAGGGTAGACAAAAAAGTAGTCAGAACTAAAAACGTTCAACAAGACCTAAATCGAAGCTTCAATAGACCCCAAGCCGTAAGCAACGATCATTTAAACAGGAGCTTTTTCAAAACACAAGCGTTCACTTCTGAACAAAATAAATTCACGTCATGCGAACTAAGTACAGGAGGGCATAAGCTAAAAGCTTGCGAAAAATTTAAAAAATTGAATGTGAATGAAAGGTACAACTTTGTCAGGTCAAAAAGACTCTGCACAAACTGCTTGTCCCACTCACCTGCGAAAGCAAATTTAATTGCGTATATTGCCACAAAAGGCATCATTCTATGTTACATCTCAATGACTCTCCCAACACACCTCATAGCAGCGCTTTTCCAAAAAAAGCCACGGGTTTAGTTGCAAGAGCAACTCCCGAAACAAAAACTCAAGAAAATTACCAAGAGACACCATGTTGTTCAAAGGCATTAAAAACTCAAACGCTACACAGCGAAAATCATAGTAGAGTACTACTACCCACAGCAGTTGTCTCCATCGAACACCGAGGAGAACTGTTCAAACTAAAAGCCCTAATAGACGAAGGATCGCAACGATCATTCATGGCGTCTAGGGCACAAAATAGGCTAAAACTGCCAACAAAACATGCAAACTATAAAATTACGAGAATGGGCGGACGAGTAGTACAAAACTCAAATAAAATCTGCCCCATTACCCCAATTTCCCCCCAAGCAGATAAGCGCATTCAAGCGAATGCTATTGTCCTACCGCAACTAACAAACATGCTCCCAAGCTATCAAATAAATAGCAAGCATTGGGACAAAATTTCACACTTGACTCTAGCAGACCCCCACTGCAACACCCCAGCTCAAATAGACATCCTAATAGGCAGCGACCTTATACCGCAAATCATATTAGAAGGTGTTAAAAAAATTTCGAAAACACTAGGTACTGGCGCAAAATACCATTTTCGGATGGGTCCTATGTGGACTAGTTGCGGAACCAGTCACAGCCATGACAACTCAAGTTGAGGAAATCTCAAACGAGTACCTCAATTCACAATTGAGAAAATTTTGGAAGGTAGAAGAACTCCCCCCCATTTCAATGACAACACCTGAAGATCAGTATTGTGAAGACTTTTACAAAGCCACAACTACTCGATCAGTTAATGGTCGGTATGTCGTACGACTACCACTAAAACAACAATTCCCAGACACACTCGCCTTAAGTCTCTCTCGTACCTCTGCAATACAGCAGTTTCTAAGTATGTAGAAAAACCTACTTAGAAAAGGGAGCTTAAACAATAAAACACCATTATGATGGTGTCGTGGAAGAATACCTCCATTTAGACCACATGGCGGAAGTAAGCGCATACGAAAAAATCATAAAAGGCAAATATTACTAATTTTACTTGCCGCATCATGCAGTAGTAAAGCCTGACAAAAAACAACAAAGGTTAGAGTTGTGTTCAATGCCTCAAGATCCGCTAGCTCGGGGAATTCCTTAAATGATATCCTATGGGTCCCGTTACCACACTCCAACCAGATTTAATGCTCCTCATATTAAATTGACGTATATACAAATACGTATTCAATGGGGATGTCGAAAAGATGTATCGCCAAATACTCGTACATAAAGATTACCTAGATTTTCAGCGGATTATTTTCCGAAAATCTGCCAATAGTCCACTACGCGACTTTAAATTGAAAACAGTTACATTTGGCGTAAATTGCCATTCGTATACTACACGAACCGGCAGAAGACACAAAGTCAGAATTTCCTCTGGCAACACAAGTCTTAAAAACGCAAACGTATGTAGACGATATCCTGTCTGGAAGCCACAGTCTTCTACAAGCATATGAGTCCTTATCACAGGAAATAAATGCCCTCAACACCGCAGGGTTTCCATTAAGAAAGATAACAGCTAATCACCCAAATATTTTAAAAAATATTCCAAAAGACCATTTGTTGGATACTAATTTCTTTATATTCGAAAAGGAAAGTACAACAAAAACACTAGGCATCCAATGGAATGTGATATCTGACAAGTTTTCATATACTACAGAGTCAATATCCGCATTATCCGCCGTAACAAAGAGACAAATTTTATCCTCGGTGGCAAAACTGTTCGACCCCGCAGGATGGCTTTCGCCAATTATGATACAATCGAAAATTCTGATACGAGAATTATGGCTAGATGGAACCGACTGAGACGGACAAGCGAAACCTCTTCGCTTAGAAAAATGGTCCCAGTTCGCTAATATGTAATTTGAACGACATCTCGAAGATACAAATTCCACGGTGGGTAAACTATTCCCCCGAATACAAAGTGGATCTACACGGCTTCTGCCACGCCTCTGAAAAAGCATATTGTGCCACTATATATGTGCGTTTAAAAAGCAATGTCGCAACTACAAGCCACCTACTATCGGCAAATGCCAAAGTTGCGCCTCTAAAAACGCTAAGTCTCCCACAACTTGAACTCTGTGGCGCTCTGCTACTAGCAAAACTAGCTTCAATGGTGCAGACCCACTTAAACATGGCGAAATACAAATTATATTTATGGTCCGAATCCGAGATAGTTCTAGCCTGGTTAGAAAAACAACCACATGCGTGGAAAACATATATTTCTAACAGAACGTCTCCAATACTTGATCTAGTAGGATTAGCCACTTGGCGACACGTAGCCAGTGCTGATAATTCTGCTGATCTAGGTACAAGAGGATGCAAACCTCTGCATCTCGCCACCTCCACCCTCTCGTGGAATGGCCCCCGATGGTTAACAGAATCTCCCGATTCTTGGCCACAATCGCCCATGCGCAACATACTTGTCACAGAAAGTCGAAAAATCGACACTTATCATGCAACACTGGATGACACTGTCATCCTTGAACCATTTTCATCGTTCCCCCGAGCTCTCCGGGTAGTCGCCTATATGCTCAAGTTTTTAGAGCGACTTAAACTTAAAGTTAAAGGAGCAAGTTCTCACCATTGCGATGCATTGACGCACCAAAACTTACAAAAAGCAAAGGTCGTTCTTATCGCATCAACCCAAACGCGCTACTTCAGCCGCGATATAGCATTACTAAGAGAATCGAAGCCTATTGATAAAAAGAGCTCACTCTTAGTTCTTAACCTATTTCTAGACACGAAGGGTCTACTCCGTGCGAATGGCCGGCTTGATAATTCAAGCCTAACGTATAATGAACGCCACCCTATAATCATACCACAGAGGTGCCCGTTTGCCCTGTTATTTATTAGATATATTCACATTCTAATGCTAACATATGGTCCGCCAAGAGCTGTATATACCCCGATTGAAGCCCCAAATAAAGAAGTGCATTTTCATTTGCAAAATCTGCACTATGCATTAGCAGAAAATGCGATCGCACATTATGGCAGCTCTTCCACCTGAACGCTGCAATTTTGCTCTGCCTTTCACCACTACCGGTGTAGATTTTCTGGGCCTTTTCAGATAATGGCGTCCATGCTAAGGTCTCCTACCCTCATGAAAAGCTATGTGGCTGTTTTTGTCTGTTTCACGACAAAAGCAGTACACCTTGAGCTATTGACGAATCTGACGACGGAGGCTTTTCTTGCGGCTTTTGCTCGTTTCGTCGGACGACGAAGCTTTCCGTCAAAAATCATGAGCTATAATGGTAAAACAAAACCGAAAATATCGTAACCGTAACTAATAAACAAAGAAACCAAAAGAAATAATAGCAAAATCATCAACTGGTAATAAACACCAACAAAATACAAAAACAAAACAAGGTCTATCCATATGACGACTCAATCGTGCCACATTACGTGGCACCACCAGCCATATGATTGTATACACATTAGAGTGATTGAAAAAAAAAATTTTTTTTTCGTTTGGTACTCGAAAAAATAGGTTCCTAAACACCTCTAAGAAAGCCTCTCCAAACAAGAGTTTTTAATTGTAACGGGAAGGTCCTCCTACATACAGTTTTCCTTTATTTCTTATTATCTGATAGAAAAATTTATATCTCGCTTCCAACTACTTCAAAAAGTATCTTGTTCCTTAGATTTTGTAGGTAATTGAATGCTCTACAAAGACGGTTCATTATGATTTTTTTCGTAAACCCAAACGTTTAAAAGATATTAACAGTTAAAATTTGATTATTTTTGGGAAAATTTTTTATTTCTTATGAATTTTATAACTCAATGAAAAAAAAATATTATGAATGATGAGACTCACAGTTTTGTAGGAAATTTACTGCTCTATAAAAATGGTCTCATATGATTTTTCGATTAAGTGAAGCGTTTACGAGATATTCATCGTCAAACATCAATGCGTATTAAGGTGGATCAAAAAAAAATATTTTTTTTTCGTCTTCTTCTTCTTAATTGGCGTAGACACCGCTTACGCGATTATAGCCGAGTTAACAACAGCGCGCTTCGTTTCTTCTTTTCGCTACGTGGCGCCAATTGGATATTCCAAGCGAAGCCAGGTCCTTCTCCACTTGGTCCTTCCAACGGAGTGGAGGTCTTCCTCTTCCTCTGCTTCCCCCGGCGGGTACTGCGTCGAATACTTTCTGAGCTGGAATGTTTTCATCC
>NW_026089622.1:20434084-20467081 GCF_024586455.1 Bactrocera neohumeralis
GCAACACTGGATGACACTGTCATCCTTGAACCATTTTCATCGTTCCCCAGCTCTCCGGGTAGTCGCCTATATGCTCAAGTTTTTAGAGCGACTTAAACTTAAAGTTAAAGGAGCAAGTTCTCACCATTGCGATGCATTGACGCACCAAAACTTACAAAAAGCAAAGGTCGTTCTTATCGCATCAACCCAAACGCGCTACTTCAGCCGCGATATAGCATTACTAAGAGAATCGAAGCCTATTGATAAAAAGAGCTCACTCTTAGTTCTTAACCTATTTCTAGACACGAAGGGTCTACTTCGTGCGAATGGCCGGCTTGATAATTCAAGCCTAACGTATAATGAACGCCACCCTATAATCATACCACAGAGGTGCCCGTTTGCCCTGTTATTTATTAGATATATTCACATTCTAATGCTAACATATGGTCCGCCAAGAGCTGTATATACCCCGATTGAAGCCCCAAATAAAGAAGTGCATTTTCATTTGCAAAATCTGCACTATGCATTAGCAGAAAATGCGATCGCACATTATGGCAGCTCTTCCACCTGAACGCTGCAATTTTGCTCTGCCTTTCACCACTACCGGTGTAGATTTTCTGGGCCTTTTCAGATAATGGCGTCCATGCTAAGGTCTCCTACCCTCATGAAAAGCTATGTGGCTGTTTTGTCTGTTTCACGACAAAAGCAGTACACCTTGAGCTATTGACGAATCTGACGACGGAGGCTTTTCTTGCGGCTTTTGCTCGTTTCGTCGGACGACGAAGCTTTCCGTCAAAAATCATGAGCTATAATGGTAAAACAAAACCGAAAATATCGTAACCGTAACTAATAAACAAAGAAACCAAAAGAAATAATAGCAAAATCATCAACTGGTAATAAACACCAACAAAATACAAAAACAAAACAAGGTCTATCCATATGACGACTCAATCGTGCCACATTACGTGGCACCACCAGCCATATGATTGTATACACATTAGAGTGATTGAAAAAAATTTTTTTTTCGTTTGGTACTCGAAAAATAGGTTCCTAAACACCTCTAAGAAAGCCTCTCCAAACAAGAGTTTTTAATTGTAACGGGAAGGTCCTCCTACATACAGTTTTCCTTTATTTCTTATTATCTGATAGAAAAATTTATATCTCGCTTCCAACTACTTCAAAAAGTATCTTGTTCCTTAGATTTTGTAGGTAATTGAATGCTCTACAAAGACGGTTCATTATGATTTTTTTCGTAAACCCAAACGTTTAAAAGATATTAACAGTTAAAATTTGATTATTTTTGGGAAAATTTTTTATTTCTTATGAATTTTATAACTCAATGAAAAAAAAATATTATGAATGATGAGACTCACAGTTTTGTAGGAAATTTACTGCTCTATAAAAATGGTCTCATATGATTTTTCGATTAAGTGAAGCGTTTACGAGATATTCATCGTCAAACATCAATGCGTATTAAGGTGGATCAAAAAAAATATTTTTTTTTTTTCGTCTTCTTCTTCTTAATTGGCGTAGACACCGCTTACGCGATTATAGCCGAGTTAACAACAGCGCGCCAGTCGTTTCTTCTTTTCGCTACGTGGCGCCAATTGGATATTCCAAGCGAAGCCAGGTCCTTCTCCACTTGGTCCTTCCAACGGAGTGGAGGTCTTCCTCTTCCTCTGCTTCCCCCGGCGGGTACTGCGTCGAATACTTTCTGAGCTGGAATGTTTTCATCCATCCGGACAACATGACCTAGCCAGCGTAGCCGCTGTCTTTTAATTCGCTGAACTATGTCAATGTCGTCGTATATCTCGTACAGCTCATCGTTCCATCGGATGCGATATTCGCCGTGGCCAATGCGCAAAGGACCATAAATCTTTCGCAGAATTTTTCTCTCGAAAACTCGTAACGTCGACTCATCGGTTGCTGTCATCGCCCAAGCCTCTTCACCATATAGCAGGACGGGAATTATGAGCGACTTATAGAGTTTAGCTTTTGTTCGTCGAGAGAGGACTTTACTTTTCAATTGCCTACTCAGTCCGAAGTTTTTTTTCGTCTGGTACTTTGAAAAATAGGTTCCTAGACACCTCTAGCCTCTCCAAAAACCTATTCATAATATTTTTTTTCATTGAGTTATAAAATTCATAAGAAATAAAAAAATTTCGGAGGCGCCATCCTAGGCCGCAAGCCCGCCGTACGGCAGGCCTCAGCAACGTTGTAGCAACTCTACAACAACTACAGAGGCTACTAGGCTAAATACTTGCCTAAGAGGGCCAGGATGTAAAAATGACCATCCTCTCCCGACCTCCGCACATACACCACACTATCACACCACATCAACTCAACCTCACAACACTGACACGCACTTTCACCATCTGCGCTTACAACCCACATTCCGCGCTACTCACGAGAGCACCACACATCGACACCCCCATACACGTACACCAACCAACCACATCACACCATCCGATCCCACATATCAAAGGAAAAAACAATAGCGACTTGTACACCTGTGCGGTAATTTCGTTTTTTTGGCCTCTTCGATCGGTGCGCATTTTTTTCGCAAATTCTTCACTCCACGTTCGACCGGAATGATACTTTATATACATTATATATAAAATTTAAACGTTTTAAATCTTTTTTAATAAACCCCATTGGGGCATTCCTCATTGTTCAAACCTACGCGTGTGCATATACACTAACGTTTATTTCTTTCAGGAAACTAGTGGTGGTATAAAAGGTGAGTGCGGAGAAGATACCCTTTTTGACACAAGTTTAGAACCTTTTCTAATCGAATTAGCGCTTTTTCGTCGGTTGCAGGAATTATAACGTCATCGATGTAAGAGAGAGCATTTGAAAAATCTCGAAATGTAGCATTTACCTTAATTACCTCAGAAAAACCCCAGGAGAGTTGCATAATCCAAATGGAACCCAGAGAAATTGATATTGACCGTTATATGTTAAAAGTGACGTATATTTGCGACTCGCATCAGACACGCCAACGTGGAAGAACCCGTTTGTTAGATCAATCGTGCTAAATATCTTGGAGCCTTGTAGTCGATCGAGTTGCTCTTCAATTAAGGGTCCTTAATAACACTTTGTTTAATAATATCCAACGATTACCCTCGTCCCGCCCAACCGACGCGAAGAGCGCAGTCCGCAAACGAGCGGAATTAGCCGAGTCATAAAAGGCAAGAGAGTTTTAAGGGGTATTCTCATGTAATCACTCCGAAAAATCGATTTCGGTTTTTTTATATTTTGACAGTAAAATCTATTGAAAACATGCTGCGAAAAATTCAGACCGAAATTCATAGTATTTGATAAGTTACAGCTCATAGTCGCCGACGTGTCGTAAGCGACTGTCTACCAAGCGCCATGACAAGTCTGCAGCTGCTACGTTTCTAAACGCATTTTTCTCGAATCATCATTTTCTGAAACTGTCATGGTCCTAAAAAAAAAGTATTCAACCGATTGCTTTAAAATTAACATATGTATGTATGTTCTTCTACTCATTTATAGTTATCGTCCCTACCAGAATTGTTTATTTTCGAAAAAAAAAATTTTAAACGATTTTTAACGACTGCTTTGATTTAAAAAAAAATATATAATATATTAAAAATGTAAAAAACGAAAAAAAAAATTATTTCTGCATTTTAAAATACAAATAAAAATGTATTAAAAAATTAAAATGATTGAATTTTGTTGTCGCATAAAAGAATTGTCCTAAGAAGTACTAAAATGTATGCGTTCACATGAGAGTACCCCCTTAAGTGTTGTGAACTTAAGCTGCTCAGCTACCGAAACAAAAATTTCAGCAGCCAAAATTAAGAATTAGATTAAAGTAAGTTTACTATTTTTAAATTAATGGTAAAGAGTGAGTCTGCTAGATGAAATGTGCTGGAATGACAATTGAAATCGTGACATATACGGCGGAATGACTAACCCATACATGAGTTTTGCAAGAAATATTATACCTAGCATCTACCTACGACTATCGAGTGTAGAGAGATTTATAAGTTTTAAACGGTTAGTGTAAGGGGGAAGATTTAAACTGTAATCCCAATGCTAATCATTTAAGGCGAAACGTAAAAATTGTTTTTGAATGGACTTTAACTTCTCTGAATTGACTTGGTAACTAGGGTTCCAAGCCACAGAAGTATACTCTAATATAGGCCTCACCAAAGATGTAAAAATAATTTTTGCGGTAAGCGGATCTCTAAATTCTTTAGGTTAACGTTTAACAAAACTAAGAGCGCCTTTCGCTTTAGAAACCGTGGAAGATGCGTGAAGATTAAAATTGAGTTTGGGGTTCATAGTTTCTCTCAGATCAACAAAACTGCATACTTGCTCAACCTAAAGTTTGGTATTGCGTATGAAGTAGGGTCTACAGATCTACGTGAAAAGCACACCGTTTTACATTTTCTAAGGTTCAATGGCATGTCATTTCTAACACACCAAGAAACTAGGTTGCTTAAGTCTGTTTGCAACTGACATCTTTCGCTTTTTGAAGTATGTATAAGATTTAAAAATTTTTACATCGTCAGCATATAATGAAACTCTTAAATAATTAACAACAGATGATATGCCATTAATAAATAACAAGAACAGAATTGGACCAAGATGGCTACATTGAGGAACGCCTGAAAGAACATTGATTATGTCGGAAAAAGTTTAATATGACTTATTGAATTCTATTACTAACATAAGAAGCAACCCATTTTAGAAATATTAGTTGGAAACCAAGAAGATCAAGTTTATTCGAAAGAATTGAATAGTTTACTTTATCAAAAGCTTTACTAAAATCTTTGTATGGAACTTCAGTATTCTTATTCTCCCTAAAGCCCGTTGATACATGTTATAAAAATTCAAGGAAATTGGTTATTGTAGATTTCCCTTTACGAAAACCATGCTGAGAACAAGAAATTAGTGGAGAGATCCGGAAGGTTATGTCGTCTGTTATAATTGCTTCAAAGAGTTTAGGTATTGCTGACAACTTTGATATTTCCCTATAGTTTTCAATAGATGACCTAAATCCACTCTTATGTAAAGGAATGGTAAATAACTTTTTCCATTTAGATGTAAATAAGCCTTGCTTCAAAGATAAATTAAATAGTTTTGTTAGGGGTTGGTATATATTTGGCACATTCTTTAAGAAATCATCAGGGAATCACAGCTAGGCCATAATTAAAAGATTGTTATTTTTTACTTTATTTATGTAGATAATTATTATAACATATTTTGTTAAGTTCAGCAAATTGTCGACGCAATTTAGAATATTTTGAATAGTCAGCAACTAAACCAGTTTTTTTAAGTTTAAAAGCACGAGATTTTCTATATTTTTATTTTACATAACTCTTTCGAAAACCATAAAATAGGACTCATTCTTTTCATTGAAATGGGAAGCACTAAACTAAATTAATCTTTTTAAATTAATCTTCTTAAAACTAGCTTTCGCAAAGTTGAACCGAGAACCAAGGTCTTGTGTATTATTATGAGCAAAGTTGGCTATGATTTCGATGTTAATTTCCAAAGCAGGATGATACGAGTCCTCGTGCCGAACCAAAGGATCACATCGGACAGCAGAGAACATTGAAGCGTTATCAACGTAAACCAGATCTAAGAACTTATCAAACTTGTTTGAAATTAAACTAATTTGGTTAAGACCCAACTCCAACATTTCATTTAAGAACTCGTTAAAACATAGGCGAGTACTAACAAGAATGATGTAATAATCAATAGATTTCCAGGATACACACGGTAATGGGTCGATAGTCTATACACAGCCTGGGCCATCCCGTTTTTTCACCAACACTACTGGCCTGCAGAATTCAGACTGAAGTTTCAACAATTCCGTCTTCAAGCCATTGTTCACTTTGCGTATCAATTATCTGCTTTTCTCTTTTAACACTATTGTCAATTTTACATTTGTTGTTTTAGTTTTATTAGGCGTATATAGTTCAATTAAATCAAAAACTTTTCTTCACATTTATCAATTTTAATTAGCTCATGTTTATCAAATGTATCACACGCATTTATTTTTTGTACAAAAATACCACTTGAATTAATTCGCTCCTCATCTTGAGAGTATAATTCTTCATCTATAATAATATTAACGTCTATGCAAGTGCTTCCCAGACTTATTTTTGCCATGGCCCGGTCCTTTCGTGACCCACTTAATAACATTAAACTCAAGACGGTTACATGGGATTAAATAATACACGTTTAATAATAGTGAGAGAAATGTTTTATTAATATTAAATTATAATATTTTGGTGTCTTTTTTTTACCTAATTTTTCACGATTTTGCAAAACAATTAAAATTTTTACAATTTTTCTGAAAAAATGGTTCATATGATACAAGATCACGCATATGTGACTCAGAGAATGCGTTTTTACATTCTCTGTGTGACTTTGTATATTTTTCTTCAAAGCATTTCTCTTTATCCGCTAGCGAATATTACGATGCATCGATCGATCGATAGTAGGAATTATTTTGAAAACAAGGCGGGAATGTTGCAGCCCGGTATTTTATTTTGATGGCCCGGTACCGGGCATTTGGGAAACGCTGGTCTATGCTGTTTGATGGTACGACGTGAAAATTTAAATTTAAAAT
Source organism: Bactrocera neohumeralis (assembly GCF_024586455.1). Lineage (NCBI taxonomy): Eukaryota > Metazoa > Arthropoda > Insecta > Diptera > Tephritidae > Bactrocera > Bactrocera neohumeralis. Next base: position 20,440,677 of record NW_026089622.1, read on the forward strand.
GTTATAGTCTATTTCTACTCTTTTTTCAAAACCCACTAAATAAAAGTTTGATTCTGTATCATCTATAACACTTCTTTTCTGCCATTCCTACTTCTTTTATCATTGTTTGATTTGTATCATCAAACATTGACCTTAAAAAATAATCTTTAAGATATTGTTTTAAACTCAATGAAGATTTTATCAAACCTTACCAATGGTGGGGAAAACTAAAGATCTTTGTTTGAGTGAGAATATATTCATTCTAATTTTTATTTAGTATTTTCATTACTTATGTATATACCATTTTAGAAAACTATCTTAAATAACTAAATATATGTGTGTATGTTTATATGTATTGCAGCATATTGTTTATGCTGCTTGAAATGGGCTTGTTGTCAAGTGTACAATTTAATATATGTGTGTGTGTTTAATGTTATCTCATCTGTAAATTTATGGCTTGTGTCCCCATGCACTTTTATTGTTATTGGATGCGCATTGCAAGTAAATGCATGTGGCTCTTTATATACATACATATGTATGTATGTATGCATGTTTGAAAATATATATTTATTTTTAATAGTATTTCGGCTTTGCTGATAAGTAAGCATTTTCAATGATATTTGAACATATTGCCGAGGGAAAGAAATGATTATTTAAAAAAATTAGTGGACTGTATATGTATATGTATGTATATGATACTTAAACTTAACTTTCTTAAATTTAGTCCTTTTTTGAGATTGCAATATCGATGCTTCCATTCCTTGACTTTTGTGCCCAATATTGCTGCAGTTGTTGGTCTGCATTTACTTCGTCTATCACCGATCCTACGTTGAGGAAAGGACCTCTTTGTTTGTAGTTGCAGAATCATTCGAGTCACCTTCCGCTTGGTTCTGCATTTTAGCAGTTTGGCGAACTATAACTGTTGGTTTTTTTCATAATTTACGAAATCTTTTCCTTTTTTGGTAAAATTAGGATTTGGCTCAACTAAAACAACATTGCGCTTTTTCGGCAATTGTGTTGGTTTGTACAAAACTTTAACTTCTTCTTCCTTCTCATACGCTTCAGAATCATCTTCCAAAATGTGGTCGATTACTTCAGCTTCGTCCTTATTTTCAAGCGATTTAAGTTGGACTTCACTTTCTCACATTTCTCCAAAATGTGAGCCTGCCGGAAGAGATAAATGCCGAGGTACCAATTCAGTTGGTTTTGCTTTAGTTATTTAAGGATTATGAAGTTCTTTAAGTGATTCTTCTCCAACTTCATTTTCTTTTTTGTCTTCCTCTATTTCATCTGCTGTTTCTTCTTCAGCAGAAGAAAAATATATACAATATAGGTAAAAGATTAGCACTATTGTACATTTTTTTAAGTCCGAGTCAAATCGGTAAGAAATTTCTGGTTCTTCTTCTATAGTCAAATCGTCTAACAGCACATCACGCTGAAGAGAACTATAAGTTATTTCGGGCTCTCCTGCTTGTAATCTCGCTTTACAAAGTTTGAGAGTCTTCTCAAAATACGCCGTCGTTATTTCAAAGTATAATTTTTCAATTTCAAGAGAAATTTTAGTAAAGTGTTTTGTGTGAAAATTGTGCAATTGATGAAACATAAATTTCAAAAGTTTAATGTTATCACTTTTTATTGTAATGATTTTGTGGAGATCATGAATATGTGGATTATATGATTAAAATAAAGTGTATTTGATTTTATTCGGCCATTTGTCAGGTCATTCCGCAATCACATTATTGGAAAAGTGTTGGACGTGTGCAACACCCTTCGGATTTTTCGTATTTGTGTAACAGCTAGTATTCTCCAAAGAATTCGTTGGAGGTATATTGATTTAGTCGCCTAGTTGACCTTGCTGTGCTTCGACTCACAGCCGCTGAATATTTCTTGGATGGCAGTTAGATCACTGCGTTTAGTCTCTGCTAAAACGGCTTATGTTTTTTTTTTTTTTTTTTTTTTTTTTTTTTGTTTATACATTGCAACTAGTTCAAATAAAAGAAAGGACTAACAAGCAACTTGAATAGGACTTAAAAATATAATTACAAAATCACAAAACTACAATGAGAGTATTGGCTAATTTGAAAGATCGCTGGGTTTGAGGCGTTTGAGTCGTCTTGGTGGTCCATCACTAGAAGTTAACATAACTACTTCTTCGTTACAATGCTGTAGCAATCTTGCACTATGTGCTGTTGCAATTTTTAGTATTTCTGCGTTAACCGAGTTTACGCCTAGATCACGCTCTATATCAGCACATCTACAATACCAAGGCGCTTTGACAATTAGTCTTAGTACTTTGTTTTGAAATTGTTGGATGACTTTCTTATTGTTTGCGTTAGTACATCCCCAGAGTTATGGTGCACAACTCCATATCGGTCGGAGTATTTGCTTATAGATAAGTAACTTATTTTCGAAGGATAACACTGATTTGTTACCAGATTAACCAATTGTAATTTTTGAGTCGCATGTCCAGCTCCTTACGTTTGTTTTTTACGTGAACTTTCCACCGTAGCTTAGTAAATTGGTAAGTGCTGTATCTTGTTGTATGTGAAAACAATGTGTTCAGACTTAGCTTCATTCAGTTTTATCTGCCATTTATTTGCCCATTGTACGACTTTATTTACAGCTTTTTGGAGATTAGTAGTGGACTCGTGTTCACTTCTACCAACAGCAAGCAACGCGGTATCATTTGCAAATGTGGCTGTTGTATAATTGCAGTCTATTGGCAGGTCGTGCGTGAATAGTATATAAAGAAGAGGGCCCAACACACTACCTTGTGGAACTCCTGCTTTTATTTCCCTAAGAATAGAATATTTGTCTCCTTGTTTAACGCGAAAGTAGCGATCTGATAAGTACGATTTTATGATGTCATAATGCTGTTTCGGTAAAATCAGTTTCAGTTTCGAAAGCAGTCCTTTGTGACAAACTTTATCGAACGCTTTTGCAACATCCAAAAACACTGCAGAACAGAACTTTTTTTCCTCAAAGGCTTTTTCAATAATGTGCGTAATCCTATGGATTTGATCAATCGTAGAATGGTTGGCTCGAAACCCAAACTGATGCGCTGGAATTATGGTCTTTCGTTCAATGATTTTATTGGTACGTTTTATGAGAATTTTCTCAAAAAGCTTCGATATTATCGGTAGAAGTGATATGGGTCTGTAAGAAGATACATCATATCCTGGTTTCCCTGGCTTTGGAATCATGATAATTTCAGCAATTTTCCAATAAGTTGGCACGTATTTAAGATGAAAAGCCGCGTTAATAATGTTGGTAATTTTTACTATGCTTATTTGAGGAAGCTGTTTTAGGACCTCGGCAGTAATCAGGTCATAAACGGGGGATTTTTTGTTTTTCTGATTTTTGATTTTCCTCCCTTAGCTCACTGCTTGTGCAACTTGAGATTTCTTCGCTTTCTTGACTGGAAGCAGTAGGATAATCTACGTGTGTTTCATATGGGGAGAATATTTTGGCTAAATAATCCGAAAATACTTCTGCTTTTTTAAATCGTCTCTGGCCCAGCTATCAGCACTTATTTTAAGAGGACATACTTGAGTTTCTGGTGTTTGTAGTCTTTTACAGCTTTTCCAAAGAGAGTAGTCAGAATTTTTTCCATTGCTTAGGGACCGAAGATATTTTGCGAAACTATCATTTTTAAACTTCTTAATTTTCCGATTAAGATCTTTAGAGATTTTATTTAAAATAGATTTATCAACTGGACAACGAGTTTGATGCCACTTACGTCGTAGCTTTCTCTTTAATTTAATTATTTCTCTTATATCATTAGGATATTGAGAGTTTACAGCAATTTTCTTTAATTCCGGTGTACTTTTCCAAGCTGCGTGTTGTATACTTGTTGTAAAGTGTAAAATTTCAGATTCTAACTGGCCAGTATTTAACATAGAGTCATATTTACTTTCGTAACATTCCATGATCGTTCTAAAGTATTCCCAATCTGTTCGTTTATTATACAAGGCCGCTGCTTTTTCTTTAAAGATGATGGTTTCGCTATAGCTTAAATAGATTGGAGAATGATCCGAATTAAGGTCATAACCCTGATTGACCGACAAATAGTTCCGGGATATTTTGCCGACAATGAAAAAATCTATCAGGTCTGGAATCTTTTGATTATCTGTTGGCCAATATGATGGTAAGTTCGTCGAGAAAGCGTAACTTCCGGTTGACTGCAGTGCTTTATAGAGTTCTCTCCCCTTTGTAGTCGTAAGCCTTAAACCCCAGTGCGTGTTCTTTGCGTTGAAATCTCCACCCATTATGAATCTATACCTGTGTCTGTTTATTAAGTGTTGGTACTCTTCAAATTGGATTAGATGCCTTGGGAGACCGTACACAGAGGAAAGTGAGAGTGGACTCTTAACTCCTCAAATAGTCACTGTTGTAGCTTGAAACTTATCAGTTGAAAGTTTTTCTTCCTCAAAATGTTTGATCGTATTTTTGATTAGTATTGTGCTTCCGCCACGGGCGCAATTGCTAGGATGAAAACGGCTTATGTGATGGGTTAAATATGCGGGAATATACACCCATTTTAGAACTAATATTTTTATGTTGTTTATATGCGGGAATATACACGGGTCTTACTATTATTTTCAAATTGGCTCGGACATAATTTCTGGTTTAGCCATCAAGTAAATGGGTATGCGGCAATCTCCGTTTTTGTCACTCAATAGAGTGCATAAAACCCTGACCTGAGTGTTGTCCGAGCACCTGATCTTTAGTAAACATAACCACAAGTTTCTATATTTATTCTCATTTAACCAAAAAGGAGTGAAAATAGTGAAGAAATTCGCTATATTTTGAAGTTTGTGCATAAAAAAGGGAAAATGCCACGAAAGTCACTAATGAAATTTGTGAAGTTTATGAAGACGAAATTTCGATTTATACTGATGGATTAATGTCTTTAGCGTAAAAATAGCAAAAAGTGGTCAACTAAAATGGTTCATATTTGTTTATTTATTTATTAGTATAAATATAACAAAAAAATAAGTTGAAGTTTGATTAAAAATACGAAAATACTTTTTCGACTACACAATGTAATCCATCAAAATAGCTTTAAAACTTGTAGCTAAAATATTACCACTACTAATAATGTTATGTAATTCTAGTGGAATGACAAAAAATTCCTCCGTCAAATAATTATACATAGTATTTGCACAATTGTTTTTCTTTATAACATGTGTTTTGCTATACACATATTTTCCTGTAACTACTTTATGGCTTAACATTTGAGAAATTCTTGCAGGTACCGTTATTTCAAATGAATTAAATCGCAACTTAAGTATCAAAGAATCATACGTGCAAAATTAACTATTTGTGTTCTGACCGGTAGCAAGTAAACATATCATTAGAAACTCTGAAATTAAAACTTTAAAGTAAGTACAGTTCATGAATAACGGTTTAGAATAATAAAAGTAAATTATTATAAAATATTAACAATGGTGTTACTAAGCGTGGTAGTCGTATAGGTTAGTACCAGTGAAACAGTAGCAAACGGCGCATTTATCAGCTAGCAACCAATAATCATAAGAATTGCAGTCAATTTAAAGCGGAATAATATGATTCTTATGTAAAATTTAACGAAGAATCGAATGGGAAAGTCAATTTTGAAAAAAAGTTGGTGGAAAAGCACAAAAAATGGGATTTTTGGAAAAAGTTGATTTTTTCGGATTTTGAGCGACAACTTTGAACTTTTTTTGCTGTTCATGGGATCAGAGTCCCATATTTTTGAACACTGATTCTTATGTAAAATTGAACAAGGAATCGAATGTAAAAGTCAATTTAAAAAAAAAAATTGGGGGAAAAGCACAAAAACGGGATTTTTGGGAAAAAAATGTTTTTTTGGATTTTGAAATTTTTTTTGGATTTTGAAAATATTTTTATCAGAAAGCAGAGATTTTTTTACATAAAATTGGATAACTGCAAAATTTTTTTCACTCAATTTTGAGGTCGTTAAAAAATAAAAGAAATTGTCATTTTTTTGTTTGATCTCAATTTGAATTGCGCGCCAAAAAACAATGGAGCAACTTTGACCACTAAAAAGTTTACAGATATTCTTATTTTGGTCTATATTATGATATTCTAAAGTTTCGTCAAAATCGGAGAACCACGGGTACAAAACCATGTCGCCAATTGATGGAATGGCCCATATACTCCTTAAATATGAAAATCGATTGTCTAAGCCATGCCTAAAGCAAGGTCATAAAAATGTAAATTGTATTTTATGAAAAAGATAAATTTTGGGACGAAGAATTCCAGTGCTGAACAGAAATTTAATGTAAACGGACCAGATGGTCTTCATAAATATCGAAAAAATTTGAGACGCCCACGAGAGGGTGCCATAAACGCATTCATCAAAAGGCGAGTTCAAATATGCGTTGTGTCAGCTACAATTAATACGAAATCTATTATGATTTATTGGAAAACGAACTCTTTGATTTTTTGATAACTAGCGTAGTGATGAATAGATTTTCCGGCAAGACAATATAATAATTCATTTAGCGAAGAAGGCTAAGGCCTTTTTTTTCGAGAGTTAAAATTATATGGTCTGCCAAAAGTCCAGATTTTAACCCGATCCGGGATCTGTGAGGAGTTCTTTCAGGAAAAATATAAGCACCTTTCAAGTAGTATGACAGCCTTAAACAACTAAAACATGCAATTTTGGCTAAATGGGACAAAATTCAATACTATTTGATTTATAAATAAAAGAATTAGGGAATCTAGAATCCTTAAAAACTTTTCAGATATTTTATTACTTGAGGAACTTTTTTGTTTAAAGGTCAATAAAAATAACAAAAAATAATATATATAACGCATGCGTCCGACAACACGGATTCATTTTTATCGATTTTCCCATGGGAATAAGATATTTTCTCGTAGTAAAACATAGCCTGTGTATTATTAAGCCATGGTGTCAGCTAACTCCATACACAAATTTGTGAGGTACCTCATTGAAACTGAGATAAAATCTTTTTCTGTTAATTAGCAAAATTAACTAAACTTATAATATTGGATATATAGTACTTTAGTTTAATGCCGAATATATCTGAAACTATTTATACAGTATATAATAATGTTCGACAGGGTTCACATCAGGAGATTTAGCCGGTGTTTTTAATTGTTTGGGTGTCTTGTAAAGTAGCCATTCCTTAACAATGTGAGCGGTGTGTTTTGGATCATTGTCGTGTTGGAAGACCGCACTTTCGTTTAAATTTAATATTAATATATTAAGGTATATATTGTTCATTGTATGCTCAATGAATACAAGATTCCCTACACCAGTTGCTGCCATACACCCCCACACCATGAGCGAGCCACCACCATGTTCTACCATATTCCGTGGATCAAGCTCTGTATTTACTTTTTTCCACACTTTTCCATGTCCATCTGAGCCAAAGATATTATACTTACTTTCATCTGAGAAAATAACAGAACTCCAAACTTTACTTTCGTGCTTTCACAATCACTTCACTTCAATCTTTTTTGTCTGTTAATGTTGCTTATGAATGGCTTTTTACGGACATTACGACCATAGTACCCAGCATCATACAGCACTCGACGAATAGTTTGGGGATCACAGGTTTTACTAGTCTCATTTTGAATTTCAGTTCTCCGGATTAGTCTGGTTCTTGTGTGTGATAAAATGCAACTCCTTGGGATCAAATATTTTTGGTCGACCAGATCTTTTCTTATTTTTGGTATTCCCCCATTTTTTGTATTTTTCTACTATTTTTTGAATAGTAGAATTTCTTTCATTTATTTATTTTTTCCAATTTGCCTTTGACTTTTGTTTTCTTTATATAGTTTAATTTCTCAACTCTTTCAACTCTTCTGATAGTTCCTCGACGGGCGGCTCCGTGATCAAAATGTGATTGCAATTACCCATGAAATTTAATGAAAACTTTGGAAAATTATTATTTTATAAAAAAACAACTACTTATTGGTAATGGCAAAATGCATACATATTTATGTGACGTGATTTTCTTCTTAATAACGGAACATACATACACTGTAAATTTTCAACAAATCGATCAACAAATCGGTTTGTCGCCCTGTTTTGGAATTCGGAATCGTTGCAATTTTCTTGTTTTAAATTCGGTAAATCAAACGATAGAGATTTAAATCAACGTTTTGTACAAATATCATTTATTAAAATTTAAGTATATAATGCAGTAAAACAAATACATATAAACAAAATATAAACTCTTATATAAATGTTTTACTTTCAGGGGAAAAACCAAAATTTCAAAACAAGAAATAATCCTAGTTGGAGTTATGTAAACCCATGCAGATTTAGCACACAATTCTTCAAAAGGCGATAAGGTGACTGTAGAGGAATATTAGAATGGATCCACTGTGCCAGCAAAAAGTGATGCAATCTGGAAGTAAAACGGCTCTGTCGAGCCGTTGAATACAAAATACTTTGTTAGCAGAACAACATAATGCATATAACTTCTATGTATTTTATTTAAATATTGCGTTTTACAATAGCAATTTTCTTGCAATGGACTCCGTTATATATCGAAATATATTATGTAAACTATTGCTTTTCTCATGTTTAGTTATTTCCTCGTCAATTGAATCATTTTTAGCTATTTCCTCGGAAATTGAATCTATTTCGAACCCATTTTGGGATTTAATATATGTATATTTTATAATATCTACATATGTTATGTAATGCATAACATTTATTGATTACACTGGTAGACACATAATTTGTGACATGGAAATTCTTAGGTGTTTCTAATGCAGTTTAATGCCCTGAAGTCAAATCTGGAAACAGAATTTTTCTATCACCCACAGATATTCTGTAACGTGCAGCTTTAGATTTTACAATACATACATTATTATATTGCATCATCTCATGTTTTCATACGATCAGAGATTTAACCGGTTTAGCCCGGTTCTGCCTGTTTGTTTATTCTTTTACGTTTTTGAAGTCACTGTGTTTAAGATTTTTAGGTACAATGTCTAGGTGGTGCGTAAATAATGCGAACATTTTTTGTTATGTGTGTGGAGAACTAACTTTTAAATCGCAAAAGCGTTATTTTACTCCTCATGTGCTAAAAGCTTACGAACTGTACTTTGGTGTTAAAGTTCGGGACCAAGCCAAAGCATGGACCCCTCATATCTGTTGTAAGACTTGTGTAACATTTTTAACAGCTTGGTTAAAAAGTTCAAATCGTTAAATGCCCTTTGCAGTGCCAATGGATTGAAGAGAACCTAAAGACCATGCTACAGACAGCTATTTTTGTTTCACGGATATTAAAGGTGTTAGACCGAAGTCTAAACATACAGTTAGGTACTGTAATGTACCATTAGCTTTAAGACCTGTCAAACACAGTGAATAACGGTCATAACGGTAATGAATATTCATCTGTGCCCTTAGCTCATGCGGTTCATATGAAGGAATCATATGAGAATATGAGAGTTTTTTTAGAGCACATCCGTTATCATGAGTATGGGTGGGCAATATGTGGAGACCTGAAAGTAGTAGTCCTTCTTCTTGGAATGCAACTAAGATATACGAAATATTGTTGCTTGCTTTGCGAATGGGACAGCCGTACGAGAGACTCTCATTATGTACATAAGCAGTGGCTAGTACGTCAGGCACTCACTCCGGGGCAAAGAAACGTTACTAGTGAATTTCTAATTGATCCCAAAAAGATATTACTACCACCTTTGCATATTAAATTGGGTTTAATGAAGAATTTTGCTAAGGCAATGGACAGAAATGGAAAAGGGTTCTTGTATCTGAAACAAAAATTTCCAAGAGTCAGTGAAGCAAAAATTAGGGAGGGCATATTTGTGGGTCCCCAAATAAGATAACTAATGAAAGATTAAACATTTGAGGAAATGCTCAATGAAACTGAAATACGAGCCTGGAGAGCCTTTAAACGCGTAGTTAACATTTTTTTTGGAAATGTGAAAGCTGACAATTACCAAGATCACGTAAATGAACTACTTACTGCCTATAACAAAATGGATTGCAACACGCCCCTTGAAATTCACTTTCTAAACTCCCATCTGGATTTTTCGCGCGAAAGTTTTGGATCCGTAAGTGACGAAATGGGGAACGGTTCAACCAAGACATTTCTACTATTGAGAAACAGTATCAAGACGAGTGGAGTGCCATTTTGCTTGCCGATTACTGCTGCACATTGTTAAGATATACTCCAAAAACAAAATATCGCCGAAAAAACATTGACAGTAACATTTTAAGGTCCTCTTTGGTTAACAATAATATATCTATCGCAATTTTTTTTTTAACAAAAATCTTCATAGCAAAAAAACTAAAAGTGATAAAAGGAATCTGTAGCTATTTTCTGCATTTGTGGAAATTTTTACATAATAAACACTGTGTTATGTTCATGTCACAAAAAACAGGTGGATTTTTGTTTACTAGTGTTATCTTTGTTAGTTTTAGTAGCGTATACGGGAAGGTAGTTTTTAAATAAGGAAAACACTTATTTGAAATCTTTAAACGCGCAATATTACGTGCTTTTGCGTGTTGCTTGTTGAAATTGCGTTTTGGTGATCCTGGGTTCATACTGCGAGACATAATAGTATTTGTGTTTGCACATACAGAATACAAATACATCGTGACTTTCGCCGGGACGAGTTGCGCTTACTTCTCGTACTATCATATCAAAAACACAAATCTGTACCAAATTAGAAGTTTACAAACTTAATAAGAGTTCACTCGTACAATCATTATTTTCTCATTTCCAAAACATTAAATATTTTAGGTAAAATTTTTGATATTGCGCCTGTCCACAGAGCAATATTAGTATCTTTCCTATTTATTCTTTATTAAATTAGATATGAAAGTTTCTGTGGCTGTTAATTTTGATTTGATAATATCGTTCATAAACTACAATTCGTTTTTCATACTTTAAAAAGTAATTTTATTTAAACATTTACTATGTTCAGGCCGACATTTAAAACATTTGGTGGGAAAAACTGGTTTTCGCCCTAGAACTTATGTTTTCATCCATTTAAAATCCGTCAAATGAAAACGTATTGAAAACCATTTTCCTTGAGAACTAGTTGAAAACTTTTATTCGGTGTCTGATCTAGTTGAGGATGGAGTCATGTGTAGAAGTTCACGCAAGTGAGGAAAGTTCTCTGAACGCCATTCACTTGGGAGTGGCAAGAAACGATACTTCTTCTCAAGCAATTCACGACTCCCGGTCCTAGACCAAGTATCTTCTGGGTAGCCTAAGATCATCCGTTAGAAAATAAGCTAAAGTGAGAAGGCGAAACAGCCCCTCCACAGGGTTGTGCGCTGGGTTTGGCATCCACCAAAACACACCCCAATGAAAACTAATCGACAGCCTAGGATGAGAGACCCCCCTTTTCATGACGACCATGGCGGACGAAATAAGGACTACGATTTGAGGGAATGCACCTGGAATGTTCGGTCCCTTATATGGGAAGGTGCCGCTGCCCAGCTGGTTCATGTCCTCGTTAGAATGAAGGCTGACATCACCGCCGTCCAAAAATGCGATGGACGGGACAAGGACTGAGGCGAGTAGGTCCTTGTGGCATTTACTACAGTGGCCATATAAAAGAGCGCAAATTTGGTGTGGGATTCGTGGTGGCCCGAAATATGGTTATCTGTCTTCCAAGATTTGCACCCGCCTCTGTGCAGCAAAAAACGCACGTGAACAAACACAAGGAAAGTTCGACGTCGAGAAGCTGCAATAACAACACACAGCAGACCGATTTTCTATTCGACTTACACTCTTGCTCTCTCAGAGTACTCGGCAACAACTCGGTATAACGGAACTGTGGGACGGCATTTCAAACTTCTTACGCACATCTGCACTCGAAACCATTGGTTTTCGGAAATTGCAAAAAAACAGCTGGTACGACAGAAGTGCCGTGTCGCAGCGGAGAGAAAACAGGCTGCCTACCTCGCAACGTTACGATCGACCACAACACGTGCGGGATGGGATAGATACCGAGAGTTGAAGAGGGAAGCGAGACTCATTTGCAGACAGAAAAAAAAAGAGGCCGAAATGCGTGAGTATGAAGAGCTTGATAAGCTCGCCGACAGGGGTAATGCTCGAAAATTATGCGAAAAGATACGGCGGCTAACAAAAGGCTTCAAGACCGGAGCATACTCTTGTAGATACCCCAAAGGTGACCGATGGCCAGAGCATATTAAAATTATGGAGGGAACACTTCTCCAGCCTGTTGGTTGGCAGTGAAAGTAGAACGCCAGGGGAAACGAAACCGATTCCCCAATCAATGACGATGGAGCGGACGTTCCATTACCCGACCATGAAGAAGTTCGAATAGCAATTACCCGCCTGAAGACAACAAAGCGGCGGGGTTGATGGATTGCCGGCCGAGCTATTCAAACACGGCGGCGAAGAACTGATAAAGAGCATGAATCAGCTCCTTTTTAAAATATGGTCGGACGTAAGCATGCCCAGCGATAGGAATTTAAGTGTGTTCTGCCCAATCCACAAAACGGGAGACCCTACAATCTGCGCTAACTACCGTGGAATAAGCCACCTCAACATCGCGTATAAGGTTCTATCGATTGTATTGTATGAAATATTAAAGCCAACCGTCAACAAACTGATTGGACCTTATCAGTGTGGCTTTACACCTGGAAAGTCAACAATCGACCAGATATTCACAACGCGCCAAATTTTGGAAAAGACCCGTGAAAGGAGAATCGACACACACGACAGCACGAAAAGGAGCTGCCTCTATACCGCGATGTCTAAATTTGGTATCCCCGCAAAACTAATGCGGCTATGTAAACCGACGTTGATCAACACCAAAAGCTCCGTCAGGATCGGGAAGGACCTCTCCGAGGCGTTCGAAAGCAAACGAGATGTCAGACAAGGCGACTCCTATGGTGCGACTTTTTCAATCTGCTGCTAGAGAAAACAATTCGAGCTGCATCATCTACTATAAAAGTGGACAGCTGCTGGCGTATGCCTCTGATATTGATATAATTGGCCGCAAAACCAGCTCTAAATTGTCATTTGATCTTTGTTTACAAAACAATGGAGAAGTAAAAATATATGTATATTAACAAGCGCGGATCCGGGGGTCCAACGGGATCGAACTTTCCGTAGTTCAGCCGATACCAACCCCCTTCCCACCCAAAGGTTAGAATTATACATTATTTACATCTTAAGTGTGTGTTGCATATAAATGCATGTATATTTTTGTCTTTATTTATCTATGTTTTGTTTTTAAAATAGTGAGAATTACACTGTTTCATATCTTATCTAATATGTTGAATATTCTTAAGTATAATAAAACTAAATATATTGTTGCGTACTGAATGTTCTTTGGTATGGCGCACATGTTCATTTTTGAACAGTAATAATCCATAGCTTCGTCAGATGGTGGGTAAACGTCAATGTGCCATTCATCTGTAAGCAATTATTAACCATTGTGAGAATCCAAGTACCTCGAAATCAGTCCGCAATTACTATGCTTTCTCTATTTAGCGGCATCATTATGAAACAGTATGTTTTCAGTAGTCTCCAGATTTCGGTTCAAAATTCCCACAAAATTTCGCAAACCGTACATTTTCTTACTCCGAACATATTAGCTCCGATACTCTGCAGATTGCTTTCGTTGCAGGAATTAATAATATGTAATTGAAAACTTTTGCATCAGTAGAAACCTTCACAAACCTTTGTCCAACACGAACTAATTGGCGTTCTAAGGTAGCGTCCTAATATCGTTGTGCGAAGTACTTATCTGGATTCTCAAAGCCAATACTTTCATATGTAACTAAAATTATTTTATCGGGTTTCTATAAAACACGATCTGTAATAATAGTTATAAGCATTTATTAAGGATTCCAAAACTTACCATTTTTGTTGCTCAACAATCAAATAAATTTCTGAAACTTCGTCACATCATCTGTGAAACAAGCAACACACATCACTACACACAACCAAACCCAGCACATAACATATTGAGTTGTGAAACATTGTGTAAATTGGACGCGTTTTTTTGCGGTCCAGTGTTTTCTCATAGTTTTTTTCCAAGTTTTTGAGGCAGCTTTGGCTAAATTTTTTCCCCTGTAACATTCAAGTGACGGACGCATGTGGCCAACTTAAATCGAAAGAGATAAGTATAATTTTGTATCTTATATTAAATTGTTTTTACATACCTGCCCATTTTTTACGAGGCAAATTTGTTTTTAATAAAATTGTTTCCCCAAAGGCTGGAGACATCAGCTGTTTCCCCCTTTCTTTTTCTTCCCTCTCCTGTTTTGTTTCTTGCATTCCCTTTTGGTTTTGGCATTGCCAACTATCGAAAATTGAAACTAGACTTAAGAGGAAGAGACTGAACAGAATAGCTGGCAGGTGTTCTCAACTATTTTCTAGTGAGGTATGGCCTCTGAGAATAGTTCTAGGTGTACACCAGAAAATCCTTTAGGAAGGACTTCAAAATTTGTAAAAACGCCGCCAAATGGCAAAAATGGGGAGTACACCGTTGCTTGACCAATAAAAATAGTGAATTGGCTGACAATGAGAACAAGAGTGGCAAATCCGATAGAACGCAAAGTAGAGAATCTATCAATATTTTTTGCAAAGTGGGCAGGAAAATAAAGGAGCTAGAAAAAATGACGTTCGGACAGAGGCGCATAAACTAAGTAACGCGAGAACTTGTAAGCAGCATAACGTACTTGTATGGCAAAACAGAGAAACCCGAAATCCAATCGAAAATAGTGTTGGTAGGCAAAGCGTCACAAGTATCTCCCCAAAATACCCCAAAAAGAGCACGGAAGACATCAGGCTTCCTACCACCTACGAAAAAGCTAAAAAACGTGACTCAAGAAGTGCAGGCAACCTTTAGTGAAGTCATGAAAATAAATAATAAAGACTCCCAGCAAGTAAACCAGCACCCGAGAAATGACGCAGACGTGGGAAAAAAGAAAAGGCCCATGGGGAAGAGAATTAGGTCGAAACCAGACGCTATAATTCTGACAAAGAAGGACGGAGCCTCGTAAGCAGACGCCCTCCATAAAATTAATGGTGGACCTCGATTGTTCAAACGTGACCTACATCAGGAAAACTCTCAAAGGAGACCTGCTCATAGAGCTAAAAAGCCAAGGAGACAAAACTGAAACGTTTCAGAGTGCCCTAGAGGGAGTGGTTGGTGAGATGGCTGTAGTACAACCAAAACCACATAACGTCACTTTAATGTGCAAAGATCTGGATGAGATAACTACTCCTGAAAAATTTTCTGCGCATTACAAAAGGAGTGCGGAATACAGAACATAGGGTCAGGTAATGTTAAAAATTTGCGGAAAACAAGAAACGGCATTCAAATAGCCGTGGTTCACATCGTAAGTCGGGCAGGCCTAATCATTAAATTATTTAGTAATTTGTTTAGTCAAATCTAAATTAAATGTATTTCGAAGTTATTTATTTATACATATTTTATAATGCAAAAGAATTTGATATTTGTAAACATAAAGGAAGAAGAAACCAATTCATAAAAATTCAATAAAAAACGTGCCCACACTGAAAGTCGGGCAATACAACTTAAAATACTAATGCTTGATAAAATTAAACAACTCAGTATTTTGTTGTGTATCCTTTTTGCTTCTCTACTTCCAACAATCTATTAGGAATGCTTTCAACTAATTTGCGGCAAAAATCTGGAGTTATTTTCTACCACTCTTCTTGTAACGCAGCCTTCAATTGATTTTTATTGGAGCCCCTTTTATTTTGCACCCTGCGACTGAGCTTTATGTTCTATAACATTAAGATCAGGGCTTTGGGCAGGAGTTTTTATTACTCTGGGGTAATTATATAGAAGCCAGCCCCTCAATCAGCGAAGAGTGCTTGTGTGATCACTTGTGTGATAGAACTTGAAACTACCGGAAATTCCCAACATGCGCACACTTTCTTTTACCTTTAACTTTAAGATATCAATGTTCACATTTTTATCCATTATTATCTATAAAATTAAGTTTGCTTACACCTGATGCAGCCATGAATCCCCAGACCAAAATGGAACCTCCTCCGTTCTTCACTGTCCTTTTTGTACTTTTATTGTTGTACTCCTGATTACGTTTACGCCACACATAACGCCTTCCATCGGATACGATCAAATTAAACTTGTTCTCATCTGTGAACAGCACCTTTAAAATAGACATAGACACTAAGGAAAGCTTTTTTATGTGAAATCGCGTATTACCTGGCTCCAACCTGAAAAATTCTTCGATTTGTGTTCGCGTGCAAAATCAAGGCGCTCCCTTTTATTTTTCGAACTAATGCAAGGCTTTTTTCGAGCTATTTTTCCATTTATGTCGTTTTTCCGAAGAACTCTCGTAACAGTTTCCGCGCAAACATGAAGTTGAAAATTGTCTTTTAGGGCTAGTGGCTAGTTATGGCGCAGAAAGAAAAGGATCCTTCTGAGCTTCTCTTAAGATGAATTTTTCATCTCTTAAGCTAAACTTCGTTTTAACTACCCTCCTTTTCTTATCCGTGCATCATCCCTATATACTTTTATAATGTCATGTACAGTAGACTTACTTTTATTAACTATATAGGCGATTTAATGCTCTGGTTTTCCTTTTAAATAATGATGAACCACTACTTTGCGCTCCTCACACGTGGATTGTTTTATTTTACGTCCCATTTTAAAAATAATCCAAAAGAAATAAAATATAAAGTTCACCTATCAAAACGAAGATTCAAACTAAAATTATCGTGTGTAAAATATATATATATATGCGCATAATTTGCCCGACTTTCAGTGTGACCGTATTTATAAGAAATTTTCGCTTCTTTTGACTCGGGTACCATTGTAGTTATGTTTAAAAAATATGCTTTTACAATACTAAGTTTTATCAGTAGTAAGTAAATAGAATCGATAAATACTTAGGAAGGAGTATGAGTTTTAGATATTTGAAATATTTATCAATTGTTTGCCAGACTTACGTTGTGAGCCACTCTATATCTCTGCGTGCTCAAAATGCCAATACCGCCTTAAATTACCGAAGCAAAGATCGGTTGGTCAATCTGTCGCCTCCGGGGGTACCCCTGATGTTTGCAAATGACGCACTAAGCATACACATTAAGTGAGAGGTGTCACAAATGTTCACAAATAGTGATCATATGGCAATCATTGTAGAAGTTTTATTATCTCGAGTCCAGGAACCCCCACGCAGTAACACTATACAAACACGAAGCTGGAAACAAACAGATTTGGATAGAAACCGCACTGCGAAAGAAACTGGTAACGGCATGCGACGCTACAATGCGACAGGCGAAAGGAGACGTCGCCTACAACGCAATCAAAGTGGCGAAAACGCAAACCTTCTCAAAGAAGCTTTTAAAAGGCAGAAAAAGCTTTTAAAGTCAGCTATAATCTGTATCAAAAGAATCTGTTTTGAAAAGAAGCGAACATAGACCGCTGGCGGACTGCTTATAAATCCATAAAACCCAAAGGCGCTCCGTTCATGAAGAAAGTCGTCGAGTCATTATTTCCTACGCATGCCCCGATTACTAGCGCTGACCTAGTATACAAAACAGAGCTCTAAAAATAGCCATAATTTCTAAACCCACACTTTTTGCAAAAATGCACAATGCACGCATAAAAGAAGGGATGTTCCCCGATCCGTGGCGCCTGCTTTTAATGACAAAACCAAAAAAAGACACCATATGAACCTTCTTCGTATCGACATCTGTGTATGCTCGACACAATGGGCAAAGTGTATGAAAACATAATAAGAAACCTCTTGGAGTTTGCAATCCAGGAAGCCGGCGGACTATTCAGAAAACAGAGGTCCACTATCGATGCACTCAAAAAAAAATTTTTGACACTGCGAAAAGTGCAGTAAATGGCAAAAGATGGAATGGTGGTACAAAAAAATATTGTGCTCTGATCACCCTGGATGTCAAGAATGCATTCAACTCTGCTAAATGGACAAACATATTCGAAGTCTTATATGAAATATGCGCACCTCAGTATCTCATAAATATCGTTGTGAGTCCTTTTGAGAATAGAAGGCTGATCTACGACACCACCGAAGGCATGAAGAGCTACCCTATTTCTAGTGGAGTACCACATGGTTCTGTTTTAGGCCCCTCTTATGAAATCTAGTGTATGGTGGGGTGCTAAAAATTCCACAACTAAAGAACGTTAAGCTAATCGCAAACACGGACGATCATATAGTGGTAGCAGTAAGTAAACAACTTGATGACCTCCAAAATAAATGTAATAAATGCATAAATGGTCTGCGGCAATGGTTTTATTCCATAAGTTTGGAACTGGCTGATCAAAAAACAGAGGTATTACTCATAAGCACCTGGAGAATTGAGGAAAAAGTAACTCTCACTATCGGAGAGTGCGTCATTACTTCACGACATAGTTGGAGTATTGGGGGTAATTTTGGTCTCCAAACTGAAATTCAAACATCTCTTGGCAAACATAGCAAATAAAGCAAACAAGATTTATAATGTCTAAAGAAGATGGCAAATAGAGGCTGTGTGCGCTCCAGCCGCCAACTTCTACTCGCAAAAGCTATGAGATCAGTTATACTATATGCAGCTCCAGTATGGATAGAGGCACTAAACATAAAAGCATATGCCTGACCAATAAATGCGGTGCATAGACCCACAGCAATGATTTCTGAACTATTTCCAGCTATACAAATTTCAAAATGACATCAGTCCGTATTGTTCGAAGAGTACGTAGTCAAAAGAAGACTCTGAACACGTGTTTTGGAAAGTTTGACTGCACTTATGTGTCAGTCCTCTGAGAAGTGGAAAGCTGTTCGCGAAGCGGCAACTTCCATCATTACAAAATTAAGACAGCTACAGCAGAAAAGGCCTCGTCGATGTTAAAATCTTTCTCTTTTAGAAAAGTGTATTTGGCTGTCTTTTTATGTTTTACAACAAGGGCGGGACACCTCGAGCTTTGTTCAGATCTGACAACTGCGGTTTTTTCGCAGCATTTGCACGCTTTGTCGGACGACGCAGATTTCCTTAAAAATTGTAAGCGACAATGGAAAAAACTTTATCGGAGCTCAAAGAGCCACCGAGAAAGAGTTTGTTAACTTCATGAAAGAAGACTCACCTGAAATTATTAAACAATACGCACGCCTAGGGACCGATTGCCACTTTATACCTCCATGTTCTCCATACATGGGCGAACTTTGGGAATCAGCAGTAAAAAGCATGAAGTCCCACTTAAAGAAAACGGCTGGTTTATGAGGAGTTTGCAGCACCAGTCACTCTTACCGAAGCCGTATTTAATTCTACACCTATATTACCACTCTCCCAAGATCCCTCCAATTTCACAGCTCTTACACCTGGTCATTTTCTCAGAAGAGCTCCACTTCTCGCAATATCTGAGACAGAAGGAGACTCACTCAATTTAATAAACCGATGGGAAAGAATCAAGATTCTTCAACATGAATTCAACCGTAGATGGAAGAAGACTATCTCAAATATCTCCATAAAAGACATCAGTGGAAAACGATACAGAAGGTACCCTGTACAACTGTCAATGTGTTTAACGTGGGTATCTGCCTACGAAGGCTCAAATCCACGGTGCTATCTATGGTACCCTGTACAGAAGAATGCGTCATTATAAAATACGAATGCCTTCCTCCACCGGAATGGCGACTAGACCGTTTCGAAATCCTTAAAAGGTTAGATGGCCATATAAGAGTAGTTGATGAACGAACGCAAACCGGTATCTTAAACCGATCACTCGTAAAACTGTGTTTTCCAACCAATGCAGAATCAATTGCACCTAAAAATCGAAATCAATCGCAAAATTAATAAATCAATTCCGCTAATTCGAAATAAACCCACTTTATAATTCGTACATAAAAGGAAATTCAAACAAGCGTGTTGAAGATCAACTTATTATACATATATATAAGTATGTAAAGATTTTCAGCTACAATAACTACATTATAACATTATAAGCAAAAACAATTTAATGTAATTTTATATTCCCATAGAAAAGGACGTAGAGGAGATCCAAACTACCTCCAACGTCGTAAGGTCAGAAATTGCTAAAGCGACAGCTGCACCGAAGACTAAATCGTTATCCGGCCCAGCGCAGAAGAGTCCGTCATACGGGCATATCCCAAACCGTACATTCGCGAACATCTCTGCCTTGCCATGGTAGTCATCATCGGCATCGCCGCACAAACAACTTGAATGCTGTCGCAAGCACGCAGAAACAGTTGCAGAGGCTCGTGGCAATTAATCCACCTAGAGGAACTGGGATATTCACATGATAACTTGCGGGTATCACTTATGCGACATATCACAGCAAACTTCGTCACCTGATCTGTACAACAACACACATCACTACACACAAACCAACACAGTACACAACATACATAGCTCCTCCTACACACAACATCATACAACACAACCACCACACCAAAAGCATCAAAAGTGAGAGATTCATTTTTGTTCAACAGCAAAACGCCGTATTTTTTTCTTTTCGTGAACCACGAGGTTCATTCCCGAAAAGAGTTTAGGAGTTCCACAAATGGGAGGAAAATTTAGGGATCCCAACAATCGTGGGTTTACCCACCCACAATACATGCGTTTGCAGTGGGTGTGAAAAAGTTGAAGGCATGTGCTGTGCCCGCCCTTTACCTTGGTACGAGATCTTTTTTACAACTAAAAATGTGCATGAGTTATATTTTTAAAATATACATAGCGCACATTTACACGAATAGCGTCATAACTCAAAAAAGTGCTTATTTAATTTTTTGAAGAACACCATAAGTTTATTGAATAAACTAGTCAAATGTAATATATTAAATAAATAAAATACTGGGCTTAAGTGCTGAGTCTGAAAAGAGTGTACTTAAGAATTGGCACAAACGTCGAGGTTGTTAGTGAAAAAGAGAAAGAAATTTTGCGGCCATAAGTTAAATGTGTCATTATTATTAACATACGTGCATAAGTGTACAATATAATACAAAGTGTTTATATTATGATGTACGATTCAATTTTTTTCTTTACTGGCGTAGACATCGCTTAAGCGGTTATAACCGAGTTAACAACAATGCGCCAGCCGTTTCTTTTTGTTTTTTGCTATGTTATGCCAGTTGGAGATTCCAAGCAAAGCCAGGTCCTTTTCCACCTGGTTTTTCCCACGCAGTGGAGGTCTTCCTCTTCCTCTGCTTCCCCGGCGGGTATAGCGTCGAAAACTTTCATAGCTGGAGTGTTTTCATCCATTCGGACGACATGACAGCGCCAGCGCAGCCACTGTCTTTTAATTCGCTGACTATGTCAATACACCTACAGCTCATCCTTCCATCGAATGCGATATTCACCATGGACAGGACCATAAATCTTTCGCAGAACCTTTCTCTCAAAAACCCGTCACGTCGACTCATCAGATGTTGCCATCGTCCATGCCTCTGCACTATATAGTAGGACGAGAATAATGAGTGACTTATAGAGTTTGGTTTTTTGTTCGTCGAGAGAGAACTTTACTTCTCAGTTGCCGATTCAGTCCGAAGTAGCACATGTTGGCAAAAGTTGTTCCCCATTGGATTTTCGATTCGATTATATACGACTTGAAAGTTATGACTGTCAACAGTGACATGGGTGTCTAGTCGCGAACTCGACGACTATATGTTTGATGACAGGTAATTTTTCGTCTTGCCCTCGTTCACCGCCAGACTTAATTGTTTTGCTTCCTTATCCATTCTGGAGAAAGCAAAGCTAAAGGCACGGTTGTTGAGGCCAATGATGTACTCCAGCAGCTGTACACCCTTATAGAAGATTTTACCTTCTCTATTTAGCTCTGCAGCACGAATTGTTTCTTAATCAACAGATTGAAGAAGCCGCAAGAAGTCGCTTTATCTGAAACTTCGTTTGGTATCCAACGGCTCGGAAAGGTCCTTCATAATCCTGACGGATTCAATTACAATTCATAAATAAAAATAATTATTTTTTACAAATAGCATATGTTCAAAAATAAAAAAAAAATTGTTTAAAAAAATTTCAGTAAAATACCAAATGGAAAAAAACTGTTAACAGACAAAATATCCGGTACCTAGGGACTTGAGGAGTTATGATAGGATTGAAACAATTTTCGTTCATAAGGTGGCATACACTAAAGGCATTATTTTTGCAAAGCTTCATCCCGTTATAGTTAACAGTTCTTGATCTGTGTACTGGAAAGTTAAAGAATAAAATGGAATTTAAAATTGTGGTGCAAGGGAAATAGGCGTGGTTGTAGTCCGATTTCGACCTGATCATTTATGTACAATATGTATAACCCTATATCTATCTCGTTTAGTTTTATGTGATACGTACAACCGTTAGGTGAGCAATGCTTTAATACCCTATAACTGGTTACAAGGGTATAAAAACTACATTTTCCGTAAATAATGGAAAAAATGAATATTTAAGAATGTCATTTGGGCTAATAAATGCTCCAAGTATATTTCAGAGAGCAATGAACAAAATTCCACAGAGTACTAAAAATGGATCCCAAAAAGATAGAAGCAATAAAGAATTATCCAAATCCCAACACGCTATGGCAACTTAGATGATTTTTAGGAATAACGGGATAGCACGGAAAATTTATTGAAAACTACGCGACAATTACTAAACCATTAACCAAACAATTAAAATGAGAAAATGGGAGAATATCACAATATATGTATGTCAAACAAAGCAGTTATAAATTTTGATCAGGAAAGAATAGCTGCTTGCGAAACTTTAAAGAAGGCATTACAAGAACAAACTAAACTTGTTCAGCCAGATTTTGAAAAAAAATTATTCTAACCAGTGATGCGTGAAATGTAGCTGTCGGTGCGGTCTTATCCCAAGACCAATTACATTCATCTCAAAAACATTAAATTCTCCAAAGCAAATTGATGCAACAAATGAAAAGGAATTATTCGCCATAGTATGAGCATTAGAAACATTACGACACTATATTTATGCAGTAAAATATATGGATATCCATACAGATCATCAGCCATTGCTACTCGCAATGTCTACAAAAATCTAAACGTCTAAATGAAAAGGTAGAGAGCTTTCATTGAAGAATTTTCACCAAAAATAGTTTATAAACCGGAAGCAACTAATGTAGTTGCTGACGCACTGTCAAGTCAATTTTTAAATAATTTAACAAATTCAGGTGAACTAAGTCACTCAAACAATTCTACAATAGAAACCTAACAATGTGCAAAAAGCGGCGATGAATATCAAATTCACGTAACAAAAAAGCTTTTAAATCATTTCAAGCAACAAATAGTAATCTATAATGGGGCAAAAATATCTGTATTGGAGACAATTTCTTATTTCATTAACAAAAGATCTCTGATTGAATACAACATACCAGAAAATAAAGTTATTTTAAAAAATATATAAATACAAAAATATTTACGTGGAATACTCTGCACACCTGAAGTGTTGTACGCAATAAAAAACAAATTTGTATATACCAAACTGTTCCCCAATGATATTACTAATAAAGAAGACCAAGGGGAAATAATAGAACAAACCCATAACAAAGCATATAGAAATTATAGGAAAATTTGGCACAAAAAACGCACACTATTATTGGTCTTTAATGATAAAGCAACTTCACATGGACATTTTTTCGCTCTAATATTAAAATTTCTTACGAGCATTGATTCTTATTCCGAATTTCTAACAATAAAATATATGTATTGAAGACAAATCAATTTTAGAAGAAACAAGTAAGGAAGGGCTAAGTTCGGGTGTCACCGAACATTTTATACTCTCGCATGATAAAGTGATAATCGAGATTTCATTATCCGTCATTTACATATTTTTCAAATACCGTATTTGTGTAAAGTTTTATTCCGCTATCATCATTGGTTCCTAATGTACATATATATTATACAGAGAACGCATCAGATGGAATTCAAAATAGCGTTATATTGGAAGAAGGCGTGGTTGTGAACCGATTTCACCCATATTTTGGACATGTCATCCGGGTGTTAAGAAAATATTATATAGCGAATTGCACTGAAATCGGTCTAGTAGTTCCTGAGATATGGTTTTTGGTCCATAAGTCGGCGACGCCACGCCCATTTTCAATTTTTAAAAAGAGCCTGGCTGCAGCTAAGAAATACGTGTACCAAGTTTCATCATGATATCTTAATTTTTACTCAAGTTACAGCGTGCACGGACGGACGGACAGACGGACGAACGGACGGACAGACATCCGGATTTCAACTCTACTCGTCACCCTGATCACTTTCGTACATATAACCCTATATCTGACTCTTTTAGTTTTAGGACTTACAAACAACCGTTATGTGAACAAAACTATAATACTCTCCTTAGCAACTTTGTTGCGAGAGTATAAAAATTAGTTATCGACAATAACCAGGCTTAAGTACAATTCAATTCAAATCCTAAATGGAACGACTAAATATACAAATGCAAATTTATTACTGTACACCACGTCAAAGCACTAGTAATGGCCCAATAGAAAGGGTGCATTCGACATTACTAAAAAAGGAATATAGTTTAATTAGTAGCTTTGAAGCCATTATTAGAGCGACTTTGGCTAAATGAGCCTTAGTCGCCTGCCCCACACCACACCTACACCCATCACTAACACGCACACTTACCACACTCACCTCGACATCACCACACTCCACATCAACACCACCCACACGCGAGAGCCCAGTATCCACCCACTCCAACACACACCAAACTACTCAGCATGAAAAGGGTCAGGCTCTACACAAGTCAGTACAGATTCAACCGCCTTTGTGAATCCACGTCGCTTGTCCGACACCGCTACACAGCGCTCCAGCTCGTTCCACCTCCATACTTTTAAAATCCGCAATTGACGTTTATTTTAAGTTGAAATTGTGTCAGATTAAAAGTGCATTTATATTTGTTCAAAAAAAGGGAAAACCCACAAATCCAGGGAAAATCTCGATTGAAAGAAAGCGATCAAGTGGTAAGTGAAGCGGGCAGTGACCCCAACATTGGTCCTTCGAGCCGCAAAGAACGGCACTCTTGAAAACGCAAAAAAAAAGTGCGGTGAGGTTAGCCTACAAAACTTCGTGTTCAAAATTTAAGTGAGGCTACACAAACATACTAACATATACACAAAAAAAAATTATTGCATACATACATATACCAAATTTATTGCAAGTGCAATTAAAGTGAAGTGACAAATACTTACATACATACAAAAAAAAAAAAGTTGATAACGGAAAACACGAAACGGTTCCCTACCGTTATACAAAAATCAAAAAATAATAATAATAATAATTTTTATCAAAATCAAAAAGAAAAAAAAAAATTTTTTTATGCTAATACGAAAAATTTTAAATCGCGTGTGAGACATATAAATACATATAAATACAAAAATACAATATCGTGCTGAACACCTAAACCAACAAAAAAAACAAACAAAATCCGGGCGCGAAAATTAATTTAATTTTAAAACGGGCGCGAAGCTTAAAAACAAACCAGAAAGGAAAACAGTGATTTCAAAAGTGTAATAATTTTCAAAAAAAAAAAATAAATAATGAAGTTAATAATTGTTGAAATGAAATATACTAAAGACATCTACATAAGTACGAACCAAACAACAGCAGAAAGAGCAGAAAGAAAAGGAATACCGTGACCCACCCATAAGAGCAAACACCCCCCACTTAACCGCATACTAAAGCCCTCAAATACCCTTGAAGCGGCCCAAAGTGAGTGTATCGACTCCATTTATTCGTATATAATTTTTACATATTGGCATATGTGTATGTTGAAAGTTACAGTTCAACTTTCTAAAAACTGTTTACTTTAATAAAACGGTTGCTACCAAACTGTTTGAACTTACGGTTGATTTCCGGGAAACCGAAAACAGTTTGGTACATTACGTTCGGGTGTCACCGAACATTTTATACTCTCACATGATAAAGTGATAATCGAGATTTCATTATCCATCATTTACATATTTTTCAAATACCGTATATGTGTAAAGTTTTATTCCGCTATCACCATTGGTTCCTAATGTATATATTATACAGAGAAGGCATCAGATGGAATTCAAAATAGCGTTATATTGGAAGAAGGCGTGGTTGTGAACCGATTTCACCCACATTTCGGACATTTCATCCGGGTGTTAAGAAAATATTATATACCGAATTTCGATGAAGTCGAGCTAGTAGTTCCTGAGATACGGTTTTTGGTCCATAAGTGGGCGACGCCACGCCCATTTTCAATTTTTGAAAAAAGCCTGGATGCAACTTCCTTCTGCCACTTCTTCCGTAAAATTTAGTGTTTCTGACGTTTTTTGTTGGTCGGTTAACGCACTTTTAGGGAATTTCACCATATCCTTTATATGGGAGGTGGGCGTGGTTATTACCCAATCTCTTCCATTTTTGAACTGTATATGGAAATACCTGCAGGAAACCACTTTGTAGAGTTTAG
>NW_026089622.1:20467181-20542748 GCF_024586455.1 Bactrocera neohumeralis
GCTCGTTAAATTATGCTTTTTGCCAACCGCAGAATCCAAACGTAACCGCAACTAATAAACAAAGAAATTAACAAAAAAATATAATAATAAACTCACCCACTATAAATAAATACCCACCAAAACCAAAACAAAAAAAAAAACGGGTCGATCCACATGACGACTCATCCGTGCCACGTCATGTGGCAATAACGCCCATATGAGTATATACAAATATATAATAATTAACATGATATCTCTTAACATATCAATATGGATGCCGAGATGCCCACTATACCAACGCCCACTGTACGTTCGGCCGTCACTATTCCGCGCCCTAAAGCTACCCCAGTAGCAGCCCCGCGAACAACTATCGCTGCGGCGCCCCCCCGAGAAGTTCCAACGGCTCCGCGCAGTGACCCGCAATCAATGGCTCCGGAACAGTCACCGCTGCAATGCGCGCTATGTCGCCGACGACATCGGTTGCCACACTGTGGCATCTGCAAGGGGATGACACCCTTGCAACGCCAGCAGATCGCCCAGGCACACGGTCACTGCCTGAATTGCCTGGCGCCATCCCATCTCACGCGCGAATGCACGACCGGGTACCAGTGAAAGGTATGCATGCGACATCATCATACGATGCTACACCGCACCGCCGGACCCGACGTCGAGCGTCATCACACCGCTCGCGGCCGTACTGCCAGCCGACGACTCCCTCGACCGCAACCGAGAAGGCAAGCCTTCCCTTCGGAGGAGTCCCGTTCCTGGCGCCATCATCCTACCACCCCGCATCGGAGGCGCCATCCTAGGCCGCAAGCCCGCCGTAGGACAGGCCTCAGCAATGTTGTTGCAACACTGCAGCAACTTCAGAGGCTACTAGGCTGAATACTCGCCTAGGGGGTCAGGATGTATAAATGAGCATCCTCCCCCGGACATCCACCACACTATCACACCACATCAACTTAACCTCACAACACTGACACGCACCTTCACCAATCATAAGGGCTTACAACCCACATTCCACACCACACATGAGAGCACCACACATCGACACCCACATACACGTACACAAACCAACCACATCACACCATCTGATTCCACACAGGCAAAGGGAAAAAAGGAACCACAAGGAGATCGGCACTTCACTTCGCTTTCGATCTCAGCAGCAACCAGTACGCGTGTGCGAACCATTTTGAACGGCTTTTTTTTTCATCCTCCAGTTTCAACATTTTTTCATCCTGAGTCGAAATTACGCGTGTGCGAACATCTTTGAACGGCGTTTTTACCATCCTCCAGTTTCAAAATTTTTTTATCACGAGTCGGAACTATCAACCGCTAATCACTTTACAAGCATTTTTTTTTTAATTTTTATAAAACCAAACTTGGTGGTCATCGAGAAGGTGAGTGCGTGTGAAGATTAAGAATTCGAAGTGCACCGCAAAAGGTGTGGTAGTGAAAAATACATTTTCTATTATATCATTTACTTTGTTTCTAATTTCCATAAAATCATCAAGGTCAGGTGTACCTGACAGCCATTTCCATACTGTACCTAATTCATTAATGCCTCGTTTTGGTCTGTTATTGTCAATTTTTTATTTTCTTAATAATGTTTATATTGTTTGCATTTAAAAATTTATACTTGAATTGGCAATTCATATTATTTCTTCGTTGGTTTTATATTTTTCAATTATATTTTCAAAAAATGATGAAATACAAGTGTGTCTTGCGTAGTCAATCATTTCTGATATCGTATTGTTAATATATAAAAGTAGCAGTAAATTCTGAAAAAAATGCCTATAAGATAATGAAATTAAACTTTAATATTGTCTTTATGTGTTATCATATTTCTATTTTGATAAGTGGATAAATGAGTATCAGCCTTCCCCCTTCTGCCCGTCACCACATCTATATATGCAACATTGGTACGCCACATTCCCCACACTCATCACTATTGGTTACTCGCATTATACACCACGCTCTAAAACACACACAATGACATCACAGACCATCACCTACTCTCGCCGAACCAAAGTACAAAAGGACAGACAACATGAAAAAAAAGTCACTCTGGCGCTTTTTTTCGCGAACATCTTGTTAAAGTTAAATTTTTGTATACCAATTTTTATAAAGCAATTCTAACGTTTACCTTTTCTTCCGAACCGCTTGTTAAATTCAAAGATTTATATTTTATACTTTTGTGAAATAATAAATTCCGAAATTGATAACCACTTGAATTGTAAACGAAATTCTTTTTAATAACAATTTGGGTGAAGTTATATGGTGAGTGCGGAAAAGGTGGTACATAAAACAATAATACATGGTCCTTCGAGCCTAAAAGAAAGGCACTACGGAAACAAAGAAAAAAATATATGTATATATAATATGTATATACATGGAAAAGTGACAAAAAAATAATAATAATTAATTCTAAAAACATAAAATCAAGTCTTGTGGAAATACAAACTACATTCAGTGCTCAAACACAAACAAGTACACAAGTAAAAGAAAATTAAAATATACGTATACAAAATACAACAATTAGAAGGAAAAAAACGAAAAAGAAAGTGTCAACAGCAGTACAAAGTGCTTGTTATACAAAAGCACAAAACAGAGAATACATATCTCACCTAATAAAACAAAAAAAAAACCAAACGGGAGCGAACTAAATTAAAATAACTAAAACTAACTAAACAAGTAAGGAAGGGCTAAGTTCGGGTGTCACCGAACATTTTATACTCTCGCATGATAAAGTGATAATCGAGATTTCATTATACGTCATTTACATATTTTTCAAATACCGTATTTGTGTAAAGTTTTATTCCGCTATCATCATTGGTTCCTAATGTATATATTACACAGGGAAGGCATCAGATGAAATTCAAAATAGCGTTATATTGGAAGAAGGCGTGGTTGTGAACCGATTTCACCCATCACCCATTTCGTACATGTCATCAGGGTGTTGAGAAAATATTATATACCGAATTTCATTGAAATCGGTCTAGTAGTTCTTGAGATATGGTTTTTGGTCCATAAGTGGGCGAGGCCACGCCCATTTTCAATTTTTAAAAAAAGCCTGGGTGCAGCTTCCTTCTGCAATTTCTTCCGTAAAATTTAGTGTTTCTGGCGTTTTTTGTTAGTCGGTTAACGCACTTTTAGTGATTTTCAACATAACCTTTGTATGGGAGGTGGGCGTGGTTATTATCCGATTTCTTCCGTTTTTGTACTGCATATGGAAATGCCTGAAGGAAACGACTCTATAGAGTTTGTTTGACATAGCTATAGTAGTTTCCGAGATATGTACAAAAAACTTAGTAGGGGGCGGGGCCACGCCCACTTTTCCAAAAAAATTACGTCCAAGTATGCCACTCTCTAATGCAATCCTTTGTGCCAAATTTCACTTTAATATCTTTATTTATGGCTTAGTTATGACACTTTATAGGTTTTCGGTTTTCGCCATTTTGTGGGCGTGGCAGTAGGCCGATTTTGCCCATCTAAGTCTACTAAGCCTTCTTATGGAGGCAAAGAATACGTGTACCAAGTTTCATCATGATATCTCAATTTTTACTCGAGTTACAGCTTGCACGGACGGACGGACGGACAGACAGACATCCGGATTTCAACTTTACTCGTCACCCTGATCACTTTGGTATATACATATAACCCTATATCTGACTCGTTTAGTTTTAGGACTTACAAACAACCGTTATGTGAACAAAACTATAATACTCTCCTTAGCAACTTTGTTGCGAGAGTATAAAAACAAACATACTTACAATAATTTATACGGGTGCGAATTCTAACAAGAATCAAAGGAAAAGAGCAGATAAGAGAAAGGGGAATAACCAGCTGGCATCCAACGAAGAGGAGGAATAGGACAACAAACTTACTGATCGGGACAACCCAAAAACCCCTAAGGGAAATCAAAGTGAGCTGTATCGTTTCCATTTTTTGGTTTTAATTTATGTATATATATTATGTATGTATGCTAGTAACTATGGTTGCATATAAAATAGTTTAAGCATTAAGCAACGTTTTATTAAAACGGATATAAAATACTACTGTGTAAATTAAAAAAACCGATATTAAAAAAAATGGTATATCGCCTACGCATGCTTACCTTTGTTTATGCAAACACTCACCAAAAAGAGAATATTATCTCAGTATTCAAGTACTTACTTGTAAATTTTCCGGCAATACTCCCTCTGCTTCTTAAAGCAGAAAGCAGGATTGCTCAAAATAAGCAATTGGCACAATAAAAAACTCCTAAGAAAGCATCAAAGAGAGAGAATATAAACATACATATATACATCTATATATATAAAAATAAGTGGCAATTTAATGGTACGCTATAGCTCAAGAACCACTGAACGAATCACCTCCAAATTTTTAGGGTACCTTCGGGCCTATGAGTAGATGGTTTCTGTGAAGTTTGCATTGCATTGGGCAAGTGGTTTCAAAGATATATGGTCTGTTCTGAAATGCACCATGTTGCGCAAACTGCTTTTGCCCAACCAGCAGCACTGCAAAATGTAAGTATTAGAAAAAAGTCGCCGCTCAGCTAGCTAGCAAGAATGATGCATAACGAGGCATCTCGACAGGATAGAATATATGTATAGAATACGAACTGTCAAATCTATAACTATTGCCATTGCCAAATCTGTATGTGGGCATTTGCTATCATGATATAATCATTTGCGCAAAGGCGTAGGGTAGGTAGGTTCGAGCTGATGTAGCCCATGCTTTGAGCTCTTGAAAAATTTATTTTATCATTTGCGAAATGCCGTCGGGTAGGTAGCTGATGTAGCGCACGTTTTGAGCTTTTGAGCTGTTGAACTCTTTAAATCTTTTATGTGGAAAATAAAAAAGGATAAAGATCCTTTTGTTTACAAATGTATTTCTGGGAAAAATAAAATAAAGATAAAGATCCTTTTGTTTGCAAATGTATTTCTGGGAAAAATAAAATAATAACAAAGGATAAAGATCCTTTTTTTTACAAATGTATTTTTGAGAAAAATAAGAATTCATATATTTGGGCTAATAATTGTGGCATAAATTTAATATACCAATTAAAATAATAAGTTTGCGCAACATGGTGCATTTCAGAACAGACCATATATCTTTGAAACCACTTGTCCAATGCAATGCAAACTTCACAGAAACCATCTACTCATAGGCCCGAAGGTACCCTAAAAATTTGGAGGTGATTCGTTCAGTGGTTCTTGAGCTATAGCGTACCATTAAATTGCCACTTATTTTTATATATATAGAAGATTCGACAGCGCAATGAATCAAGATGATGCAGTAAATTATCCAATTGAATTTTTGAATTCTTTGGAACCGCCTGGTATGCCGCCTCATTGCTTGAATTTAAAGATCGGCTCATCCATCATTTTGTTACGTAATTTAAATGCACCAAAGCTTTGCAATGGAACACGACTTGCAGTAAAAAAACTTATGTTAAATTTGATTGAAGCCACAATATTGACTGGCACAGCGAAAGGTGATGTTGTGCTTATACCACGTATTCCGATAATCCCGACTGACATGCCTTTCGAATTTAAGCGCTTGCAATTTCCAGTGCACCTGGCATTTGCAATGTCGATAAATAAAGCACAAGGGCAAACGCTTAAAGTGTGCGGTTTGAATTTGATAGAGCCGTGTTTTTCGCATGGCCAGTTCTACGTGGCATGCTCAAGAGTGGGAATGCCACATTGCTTATTCATCTTTACTACAGATGGAAAAACCAAAAATATTGTTTATCCTAATGTATTGGCTTAAGAAAGAAAAATATTAAATAAAACAGATTTTTCGAACTTTCACAACAAAAAAATTATACTTCACCAACACAACAAAAATCGAATGAAATGACTTAAGAAAATTTTTTTTTTTGAAATTTCACATTAAAATAGACATGCTAGAAGTTTCCATTATAGTGTTGCATGGGTGTAGCAACGCACACCGGGCCCCGCTAGTACATTTATATAAATATCATTGTTAATATACATTAACACACATACCTTGAATTATTTATATACATACTAGCTGACCCCGCAGTCGTTGTCCTGCGTGAAATTATGTGTTTAGAAATGAAAAAGTTGAATTTATCATTTCACTTTTTGTCAATGTATCGCAGCTTGATAAACAACATTTTTTGGTTTCTGTTCCGGTGTATAGAAAAGATGGTTTTCCAACTCGTGAGCAGGCCACGTATATCTGGCCGAGTGAAAAACTTAGCATTTCCAAATGTATACCATACACTATGCGACTATACTTGTGTCTTAAATGCAATTTTCACTGGAAACTGAATACGTTTGAACTGAAATGGCAAATCGTTAGAACTCAGAGGAATTCGTAGAATCAAGCATTCTGCCCCTTTGTATTCGATAGCTGCGTCACAATCAGTCAGGTTCCATTACACAGTTTCGGCGCCTGAAGATTGTGGAACATAATAACGACAGATCCAACTTTGGGACGCAAATGATGCGGTGGCATACCAAGCCTATTCAAAGAATTTAGAAATTGAACGATCGATCAATATGTATGAGCGCGAGTCTCCCGGAATTTGACTTTGAATCTTCCAGTTTAAGTCAACAACATCGGAATTTTTGGAAGCTAACATTGCGCGTGCACTTAAGGAATTGTAGTTACGATAATTTGTCCAATGTCCGAATATTCGTGATGAGTTCATCTTTGGTGAATTAGTAAAGGGAAGATGGAATTGATATCAAACCACCGGAAGTATCAACCGGAATTTACCCATTTCCAATTCTTAGCGAATACGATGCAAAATGTCTTCAACAATGTCATTTTTGTTCGTATTCCATAATTGACGCTAATTTGATGGCTGATCATCGCGAAAAGTGTGCGAACTTCATTCCAGTGATTATCATGTTCCAGCAATTGTAATTGTAATTGTATGTATATTATCAAGATATTTCCGAATAGAGCAAGTTCTCGCAAACGGTTCACTGACGAAAGTTGAGAAAAATCTCGTAAATGTTAATTTTGTTGCGGGGGTGTTTTCTCTGTCTGTACTGTATTCTCTGTGTTGAAATAGACTATTTGGTCATTCTCCAAATTAACTGCGAGACGCACAACAGTCGGAAAACGTTCATGAATCGCAAAAGTAAATATCATACAAAGCGCTTTATTGCAGTTCACGTATCGACCGTATCGTTCAAGATCAGTAACCGCCATGTTGCTACCTTTGGTGACGTATTTACACACGTATTTTATCGATTACACCAAACTGCAATACGCAACATTAACATGACTTTTGAATGTGAATTAGACAACAGTGGCGAATATGGTACGATCCATATGTTGTCGACTTCGAAGTGTTGTTAACTTCGATATTTACGCCTCTAAATTGAATGCTAATTGTTCTGCCATTGTCATCTGGTGAGCGACGCTGATACATTGGATATCCATCATTTCTAGTTTGTGTTTCCGAAAGAAAAGCACCTGGATAGTGTTTCGTACATTTATTGTCAGACATACAATCCGAAGTGGTAATGTGATGTCCGTAAGGTACATGAACCATATTGGTTTTGTATAATTCTGCTTCTATCTCTGGATCAGGAATTTCCGCAGAAATGATTTCATCAATTTGATTTGGTGTAACCACCATCCACCATCCAAAGAAGAATATGTGCGTGCGGCAAACCTCTCTCACTCAACAGAGTACATCCAGCATCTAACAGCACCACATATACGTTGCTTTAAGATAAAGTTTACAAAACATCGCAACTGTTGTTTGAAAAGTTGTCCTCTGACATCGTGACGATCGTTTGCTGATTGCCCGCGATCCATAATTTCATTCGTATGTCATCGCATCCTGGGAATACTCGGTCATGTGCCATGGGCTGTCAATATACATACTTATGTTGATGCCAAAACGAACGCGACCTTTTCGTGGCATCGTAACAAATTTCAATCTGTAATCCAGCACTTTGTGTGAAACACACATAACGTTTTCACGGAATAAATTCAATATTTTTTTTTTGAAAATATTTTTTTTGAAAGTATTTGAAAATTTATTTTCTTCATAATGTTTTTTTCGAAAAATTTTCCAGAATTTTCTTAAGTACTCTCCTTGTTTGGGCGGAGGCCTGTCCGAATTGGTGGTAATCACCGAAATCGGTCCAGTCGTTCTCCGGTTATAAGCGTAGTAACTAACGTCACTTTCTTTTATATATATAGATATGTTTACATATAAGTGCAGAGGTTAAATATTTTCATATTACAATTTCTATCTTCTTCGGTTTATTCGTCCCGCCAAAATTAAATTTCTAGGCATACATACATACATATGGCATATATGGGGTTATACAAGTATATACAAACTTCTAAACATACATACATATATCCCACACATAGGATATAATTAATACATTAAAAATTATAATAAAAACTTTAAATTTATATTTTTTTAAATTTATTTCGCAAAAATAAACTGTGCGATTATAACAATTTTTCTTCTAAAGAAATACAGGTTTATATAAATAAACCATGTATGTGTGTATATTAGGCAAATTGGCAAACAAATTTTAATAAAATCCCTCTCTCTTTGTAAAAAAGAACAAGAGAAGTGCACATAACACTAAAGCACAAGCACATCAAAACGCACATACATACTTATGTATATCCAAAAGGTATTGACCCATTCCGTCACATACGTACGAAGGCATACCAATAAATCCGGAAGATAAAAAATACTCGCAATACATAAAAAAAAAATATTATTATAATATTATAATAACACTAAACATAAACGCCATAGCAAGTAAATACAACGGCGAGTAATAAAAACTATAAACACGGATTTTATTAACTTTATCGGAAATAAAAAACTCTTATTTACCTAAACGAGTTTTCGGTTGATAAAGTTCTCAGTATACACTGAAAGAAAATATATACAAATATTTTACAAATTTTTATTTATTTATTTATAATAATTCATTTAACAAAAAGAGTTTTATTATATAAATACAAAAACGCAGCACTGGCTACGAGGCCTTCAGCCGTCTTGTAATTATAACTAGGTGAAAAATTCTAATTGCTAAGGGTTAGTAAAGATGTAAGTTGCTTAAATATATTTTAACAAATCGTTGGTTTTTAAGAATCTATATACAATCATCACGTTTTTTCTGAAGGTTCACTTAGTAGTTTTATGAGATCAATGTTGCCAGAGTTGTGGGCTGTTGGGTGAAGCATCGGACAGAGTGTGAGTAAGTGTTTGATAGTAGCGGTGTCATTGCAAAGGGGGCAAATGGATTGGCTTTTACCCGATAGTAAGTGGGCGTGTGCTATGATAGTGTGTCCAATCCTTAATCGAGTATATGTCTTCATTGTGCTAGTTGGAACTGTTGACGAGTAGATTATACGATTTCTGGCTGGGTTTATGACCGCGTAGTGATGTTTAAATGTTTTCCATTCGCTTGCGTTTTTTTGATGCCTTTTGTGCTTAATAAGGTTAAGAATGTCTTGCTTGGATGAGACGTAGTATGTTAAGGCAGGAGTCCTGGCTGCATTTTTCGCAGCGAGGTCTGCAAAGTGGTTGCCTGTAATACCAGCATGGCCAGGCATCCACATTACTTGGATTTTCTGAGGGGCACTAATGACCGCGTCTCTGATAACTTCTATTATGGGATTGCGATTGAAAGGAGACGTTATTGCAGACATACACGATTTGCTGTCTGTACAGATGAGGAACTTTCCTTTAGTCTTTTTGCGTAATTAACTGCATGAAGGATAGCAGATCCTTCAGCGGTAAATACAGAGGTCGTTGAGGGAAGAAGCCAATTGCAAATAATTTCTCCTGTGGCAGTGACAACTGCTAACGAAGTGGAATCGATGGACTTGGAGCCATCCGTAAACAATAACTTCCAGCCATTATTTGTGTAATTAGATTCCAGTTCACCAAAGGTTTGTTGAAAGACTTCGTTTGGTGTGTTTTGCTTGGACAAAACCATAAGCTTATTCTGTAGTATTTTATCATTGATCAGACAGGGAGGATGTCGAGTGGTGAATATGCGTGTTGCGTTACGTAAAATATTATTTTCTGCAGCGAAACTTAAGCATCTCGAAATAGCCGATTGTATTCTTGGAATTTTTCTTTTTTTCGTGGCATGGGTGATAGTTGTATTTAGTAATGGGTTGGTGTTCTCAGCCGTTTTCGCAAGAATTTGAAGCGAAGAATCCATAATTTTATTTTGAATAGTTGGTAAACCAGATTCAGCCATTATCGTTTTTATTGGCGAGGTTGGAAAGGCCCGGAGACTTCGCCGTATTGCGCAATGGTAAGGTGCATTTAAAAGGTTGATACTGCTTTTGGAGCAATTGCCATAGATGGGGAGCCCATAATCTATTTTTGAAGTTAGCAAAGCTCTGACAACATTGACTAGTGTGTTGGGATGAATAAATGAATGCTTAGACGAGAGATATTTAACAATATTTAATCGTGACATTAACGAGTTTCTGACATATTTACAGTGAGCATTAAAATTATAATTAGAGTCAAAAATTAATCCTAGTATTTTCAGCTGTGTTTTACATTCGATGTTAGTTTGGTTGTGGGTTAGTGAAATACCGTTGCAATTGTGCTTCCTACATACATGAAGGATATGTGTTTTGTCTAAGGAAAGTGAAGCATCAGACTCCAGTGACCAAGTCTCAATTCTGGCGAGTATATTAGTAAATAAGGATTGAGCTAAATTAACGTCAGAGACTTTTGTGTAGATTAGGACATCGTCAGCATAGATCTGGTGCTCAACTCCTTTGTAATTTTTTATCATCTTACTAATATCATCGAAAGCAATGATAAAAAGGAGGGCTGAAAGAGGTGAGCCTTGCGGCGTACCATTAGAAAGCGGGAGTGTTGAAGAAAGAAAACCATTTACGTTGACTTTGAGTTTTCTGTTTGTGAGAAAGTTAGTAATAAAACGTATCATATTCTGGCCTATTTTCCATTTTCTTAGTTGTCGAATAATAATATGGGCTCCAATTTTGTCGACAGCTCTGTGAAAGTCCAGAGATAGTACGGACACGTGGCTTTTGCTGGACAAAGCGTTAGTAATGAAGTAGTCTAGTTGGATTAAAGCATCTAACGTGCCTTGACCTTTTTTGTAGGCGACTTGATTCGGTGATATGAACTTGTTTCGCTGAGCATACCACATCAAGCGGTTAGCCACGATCTTTTCCAAATTTTTGCCCATACATGGAAGGAGGGAAATCGGCCTATAGTTAGCAAGTTCATCGGAGGATTTGTGTGGTTTAAGTATTGGTATGACACAGGACATTTTCCAAAATTGGGGGTAGACACCAGTATTGAAAATTTTGTTATAAAGCTTTACCCATCGGAGCTTGAGGCTTTTTGGCATATGTCTGATAATTGGATAAGAAATTTTATCTTGCCCCGGGGACTTACCCTTAACGGTAGATGCAACGAACTCGAATTCAGACAGTGAAATGCTGGTTTCTATTTGTTTAGCAGAAAAAGAAAGAGGGGAGACAGAGTAGGAAGTGTCGGACAGTGTGGTGGTTTTAGAGGTTTGAAACTGCGTGCTGAATGAAATATCTGAGCTTGTTTCAGAATAGTGGTTTGCAAATAACTCGGAAATATCGGATGGATTGGTTACCAAACCTGTTGGCCCCTTTACGCATTGAATGGTTAGATTTCTAGGCACTCCAGAAAGTTTTTTTAAAGCGTTCCATATTAATTTAGGACTAGACGAAGGATTTATTTTGCTTGTGAAATCTTGAAAACATTTACGCTTGGCCTGTTTCGCGGAACGACGGAAAAGAGCATTGACTTTCCTGAAAGTTGACTAGTGATCGAGCGCGTTTGTATTCATACCAAGCTGTCTGTTTTTTTGCCCGCAATTCAGCGATTTCTTTATTCCACCAAGGAACACTCTTTGAACTTGCTGTTGGCTTTGTATGAGGAATGCTAACATTCGCTGCTGAACGGATAATTTTTGTTAACCTCGCACTTTCTTGGTTAGGGTTGTCAGATATTGGGGTATTATTGCCATTTATCTCGCAATGTGTCTGAAACTTCTCCCAATCAGCGTAATCAGTTTTGAATACCTTATTTATTTTGTGGTTTTTAGTTGTTGAACCTAGGTGCAATTCTAGTACAATGGGGAAGTGATCGCTTCCATGCAGGTGATCGAGTATACTCCATTCGCACTCTGTGGCAAGTGTGTCGGTGCACATTGTAAGATCTACATGGGAAAAGGTGGAGTGAGTGGAAAAGTGTGTCGCGGATCCGTTATTCAAACATATTAAGTTAGAGGAAAGTAAAGCGTCTTCAATGCATTTGCCCCTCTTGTTGGCTATTGGAGAGCCCCATAGTGGACTCCAGGCATTAAAATCACCAGCGAAAATTAAAGGAGTAGAAGCTTGGTTGATTAATTGCAGGATGTCTGAACTGGTAAAATGTTCATCTGGTGCAATATAGGTGCAGATAATGGTGATTTTTTTAACTAAGATAATTTCGATCGACATAGCCAGCAAGTTGGATTGAATGGCATTAATTTTGTGTGGAATATCTCATGCCAATGTACTGCTTAGGAGTAAAAACCGACAAGTTGAAAGAGATGTGAGTTTCATTTAAGAGTATAATAGCTGGGGAATGATCTTGTATTAATAATTGAAGCTCATTGTAATTATTAGTGTAGCCGTTTAAATTCCATTGCAATAATGGAATCATAAGATCTATGTAGGAAAAAAAGAAAAAGGGAAACTGAAGAGAGCTAGAATATCAACTCGTATGAGCAGTCAGTTGAAGCTGAGTGTCACCAATTGAGTACTAGTTCAAAAGAGAGTAAAGGCTAAGCGTATTTATTCAGAGTCAATTTCTATTTGTTCAGTATGTTGAGTAGAGAATTGATTATCGTTGGAATTGCTTGTTGTTGGAAAGAGATTTTCGTGATTAGGTGGATTAGACTGCACGGTAGTGTTGGTAGTAGTGTTGTTGAAGTCAGTATATTTATTAAGCGAGTTTAAGGAGTTGTTTAAGTTAGAAATGAGAGAGGCTGTTGTTGGACTGAAAAGTTTGGGATTTAAGAAAGAGGCTTGTTGGGTACAGTTGTCGCTGATATTTTTAGCTGAATGTGAGACGTTGTTGTAGTCTGAACTGATCGATGCAGGCTTGTTGATGGAAATATGTTTGTTGTTGGCGTTTGATGAGTGATTTTTTCTAGTTAAAGAGTTTATTGATGAGTTGGGAGCAGAGGTGACCTCTGCGTTTTGTTTTGATGTACTAGGCAAGTCATTGTCGGCAATTCTATGAGTATTTTTAGATTTTGTGGAATTGTTGATGGCTGAAATTTTTGTTGGTGTGTTGGATACAGAGGATACCTCTTTTGTAGGTCTAAGCACATGTGCAAAGCTAGCAGTGAGGGAAGGGAGGGAAGTATTTTCTCTATACTTTTTAAGGGCTTCGTGCATACTGCACTTTTCTAGTGTCTTTATTTTTAAAATTTCTTTGGTTTGCATATACTTTGGACACTTATAGTCCGAAGAACGATGCTCGCCAGAACAATTCGCACACATAACTCGGATGCAGTCATTATCGTGTGGAGAAGGGAAATTGCAAATTTCGCATGTTGGGGAACCCTTACAATGTTTTTGCGTATGACCCAATTTTTGGCATGACCTGCAGCGCATTGGATGAAGCACGTATGGTCGCACAGAGGTCATCCTCCATGCGATGTTTATTTTGTTTGGAAGGGAATAACTGTTGAATGATATTAGCATAACACCAGTAGGTTTTATAACACCTTCAACTATGCGAGTGAACTTATAAACCGCGGAAACTTCGTAAGAACTCAGTCCTTCTATTATTTCGCTTTCAGGCACATCGTTTAAAAACGGTGCAGAAATGGTGCCTTTGTTACAATTAAGATGTTGATGATAGCTAGCGCTAACAGCGCCAATGTTGAAAAGACATTTCGTTTTTATAAACTTTTCTGCTACTTGCTTATTTTTCACTAGCAGTAATAGGCTGCCGTCGCGTAATTCACTAATTTTGTTTATATCTTTGCTCACGGTAAGTAAGGCATTGTAAACACGAAAACAAGAAACCTTCGAAAGGGGTGTAGAATTCTCGTCGGATTTAATCACAATATACTTTGGATCATCACTTTTTATTGGCGGTAATTCAGGAAAAGCATCTTGCAGTTTTTGATACGATTTTTTGCGTTTTGGTTGGGGACCTTGGGCCAGCGCAGCAAACCTGTTGTCCCCGAACTGGAAGCCCGCCGGGGGCATAGTGGAAAAGTTATAATACACTGATATAAGTATTGGATTATATTTCTCACTTAAAATAAGTATTAATCGCGTTACTTAAGTAAGCAGACCGTAGTGCAAAAAAAAAAAGAACACCAAAAGAGAGCTATATGAATAGCTATAAACTCAGAGAAAGACGCTAACTCAACTGCTCAGTACGAGGTTTAGTCGGTGACTGTTTTTCAAATTTATATTCTCTAAATGAATATAGATTCAAACGAATCTAAAACATCTCAATTCTTGAAACTTTCCAAAATGATTTCTGACGATAAAAGTCCATGTACACCTGCAGAAGCTGCACGCTCTAAGCAAGGTGCTACAAAACAAAAGAGGGGGAAAGACATATCATACTCTTAATTCATTTCTGAGAGTGACTGTCTAGTAAAATACTGCACTCGATTTGCTTCTTCGCCGATTCAAGACAATTCTGAATCGGCGTTAGAAATACAAAGTCACACAATTGAAAATTTCTGGACACGTCTCCAAGCTGGATATGACGCAATTGTAGATACTGACGATTCAGATCTACCAGAAAATTTCAAATCTTCTGCTTACGCCAAATTTGAAAACTGCTTAGACCAGTATGAAGACACAACAATTATGATCGCAGATCAACTAAAACTCATTAAATCAATCGCACCTATTACCCATTCGAGAGTAGAGCTGCCACAAATACAAGCCCAAGAAGCAAGTTCTAGCATTCACCTCAAGTGCCAGCATGCGATACACAAATATTTCATGGAGGTTATGAACAATGGCCGTCCTTCCAGGACATGTTTACTGCCGTGTACATAAACCATCCAAAATTATCACAAGCGCAAAAATTGTATCATCTCCGATACAAAACAAAAGGTCAAGCAGGCGTAAAGTAAAACAGTTCGTTTAAGTGACGACAATTTCAATTTGGTTTGGGAAGCTCTGAAAGCAAGATATGAAAACAAAAGAATATGGGTGACAAGCAAGTAACGATACTTGTGAACTTGCCGAAAATTCAAAAAGAAACAAGTGAAGAATTTATAAAACTAGGATCCACTGTTTCAAATTGATTGTCGGTTCTATCGACACAAAATGTTCCTACAGACAACTGGGACCCTATTCTGGTAAACATATGCACCGCAGCATTACCAGAAAAATTATTACTTTCATGGGAGCAATCGCTCTCATCAAGAAGAGACTACCGAAAGTGGCAGCAAATGAAAGATTTCTTAACTCCCCAATATGAAATTGCGGAAAGGGTAGAAAAAAATCAGTCAGAACTAAAAACGTTCAACACGACCTAAACAGAAGCTTCAATAGACCCCAAGTCAATAACAACAACAATTTAAATAGAAGCTTTTTTTCAAAGCACAATCGTTCACATCTGAACAGAATAAACATACGTCATGTGAACCATATACAGGAGGGCATAAACTCAAAGCTTGCGAGAAGTTTAAAAAATTAAATATAAACGATAGAAACAACTTTCTCAGGTCAAAAAGACTCTGTTGTTTGTCCCACGCACACAACCTTACTAATTGCGAAAGCAAATTCAACTGCGTATATTGTCATAAAAGACATCATTCCAGGTTACATTACAACATGTCTCCAAACACATCACAAAGTAGTGCATTCTTAACCCTAGAATGGTAAACACCGCCTGTGAGGCGAAGAATTTTTGTTTTTTTTTGCAATATTTCCTGATCGTTCACTCGTAGTAAGGCGTGCGCTCGTGCCAACTCAGTTGAGTGTTGTACGAGCTTGGGCACAGACGTATTTTGTTTTGCTTCGTTGCGTTGGTTATATATAGATACGTGTGTCGCCTCTGAGTCGAAGTTTACCAATAAAGGTACTTTTTTTTGTACATATTCGTTTGCGCATTTGTTTTGTTTTTTTTTGCTAAAATTTTGAGTTGCTGGAGGAGATACCGCTTGATGGAAGTGAACTTGTTGACGATTTGGGTGTAGATATCGATTCAGATGATAGTGTGGCTGATCCCACTTACTTCGATGATTTCGACGATGACATGCAGTATATTGATGTATCTAATGAAAATAATGTCAATAAACAATCCACACCGACTCATGTTCATGAAGCTGTAGACACGTCGCAAAATGGCGATCAATTGGCTTGTGAGAACTGGATAATTACGCCATCGGCATCGGTTATAAGGGGTAAGAACAAATATACATATATGGTCTTCCGAACCGTCTTCGACAAAAAAAGTATCGAACAGAACTCCTTCGAGAAACATAGTTCATATTATGCCAGGGCCAAAAGAAGGAGCCAAGGGTATAGTAGATCCCTTGAAGTGTTTTGAACTGTTTTTTACTACAGAATTGAGGGATGAAGTACTCTTACGCACTAATGAATATATTGACCAAGCAGCTACAAAGTATACACTTCAGAATACCACTACATCACAGGTAACGATAGAAGAGCTTCGTGCTCTTATCGGTATATTTATCATGAGTGGTGCGTTAAAAAATAATCACTTGTCAACTGTTGAACTGTTTGAACCTACTATTTGTGGATCCCAAAATTTAGCTGCAATGAGCTGTAAACGATTTGAGTTCCTTGTCAAGTGTCTACATTTCGATGATCGTAGCACTCGAGGCGATTGAAAAGAACAGATAAGTTTGCGCCTTTTTGATATATTTGGGAAATTTTTACCAAGCAGTGTAGAGTTCTAAATAAGCCAGGATCGTACGTGACAATAGATGAACAACTTTTGGCGTTCAGGGGACGTTGTCCATTCCGTATGTAAATATGTATATTCCTAATAAATCGGCAAAATACGGAATAAAGATTGTTTTAGTATGTGATGTAAGATCGAAATATACGATTGATGCGTCACCGTGTTTGGGAAAAAACGTAGGCACGATTATAAATGAACCATTGGGATCTTACTATTGTAAGCTGTTGACAAATACTATGCATGGAACGAATCGTAATTTAACTGCCGATAACTAGTTTACTTCCATTCTGCTAGCTGAGCAGTTGCTTCAATCACCATACAACCTTACATTTATTGGAACAGTTCGGAATAATAAGCAAGAAATTCCTGCGGAGCTCAAACATAGTTCATCACGTTAAGTTGGGACATCCCTTTTTGGATTCCACGAAAAGCTCACTCTTGTCAGCTACAAGCCAAAGCCTCAAAAAACTGTTCTTTTGCTCTCTACGATGCACGACAAGCTTTCCGTTGACTCCGCTTCGGGTAAGCCAGTAATAATTCAATCTTATAATGAAACAAAAGGTGCTGAGGATACTTTTGATCAAATGTGTGGCCACTCAAGCTGTAGCCGTAAAACCAAGCGTTGGCCACTTTGTATGTTCTATGGTATGTTGAATATGGCTTTACTCAACAGCTATGTAATTTATATATCCAATTGTGAAGTTTTAAAAATAAAGCCAATGTCAAGAAGAGAATTCCTCAAGAAACTAAGCAAGGACCTTTGTAGTGACTGGTGCGCCATTCGTTTAAGAGAAAGGTCACGTATGCAGAGAAGGGTTTTTGCAGCAATAAATGACGCGAATGAAGATAATACTGATGACGATACAGACGAACCAAGTATAAAAAAGGGCAAAAGATCAATGTGGGATTTTTGTCCTCCAAAATTGAAGCGTATGAGCGTATATTTCTGGGCAAAATGCAATAAAACTTATTGCTTGAGCACAGATCACCAAATTGTTGGCAATGTGATGTGAAAAAGTAGGTGGAAAACCCACAAACTTTATTTTGTCTTCCAGAATTTATTTTAAGTTTTAAGATTTATATTATTTTTTAATACGTTAATTAGATATAAGGTCTACAAGACACTGAA
Organism: Bactrocera neohumeralis; assembly: GCF_024586455.1. Taxonomy (NCBI): domain Eukaryota; kingdom Metazoa; phylum Arthropoda; class Insecta; order Diptera; family Tephritidae; genus Bactrocera; species Bactrocera neohumeralis. The sequence goes on from NW_026089622.1 coordinate 20,485,259, forward strand.
ATTTATTTTTATTTTTATTTTATTTTATAAATTATTTGTACAATACTTAATATTCTACAAATAAATATCTAGCAGCACTGGCAGCAGAGGCCTTCGGCTGTGATCTCAAACTGTTTTTTAATTTCCGTGTATTCAAATTGTGAAAAAAGTAACCAATTAATAATAATAAAATAAAAACAAACGATCAACAAAAAATAAGTGCTCACAAATTATTATTTATAAACATAAGCAAATAGTGCACGAAATAAATAGATAAAAACAAAACAAAAAAAAAATAATAATAAAAACAAAAATGAGTGCTTCGCAGCCTCACCAGCAAGGCCGTAGGCATTCCCTAAATGCCTACTTCAGCTTTGTCGACCCAACAACAATAACAACTACTGGCAATAAAAAGGGTAACGGCGATGATGAGTCATCGCGACGATCAGCAGAAAAGGGAACGCAGCAAAGAACGCAGTCAGCAGAAGCAGCAGAAAACAACAATGGGGCAACAAAAAATGCACTGACAGCAACCAGTCTACCAGCAAGCGCACAGGCAGCGAAGAAAATTACAAAGCAAGGTGAGAACGTAATAAAAAAAGGCCCGTCTGTACAAACAGGCATTGACCGCTACGTCAATATAAAAAGGAAATTAAGTCCTTCAAAGGCAGCGGTCAATCCAAAAAAATTTCAAAGCGGCACACCAAATAAAACTAAAACGGAAGTTTTAAATGGCAACAGATTTGCCATACTAAGCAATGGTTCAGACGACGATGCGAAGGGTACCACCACAGTCGTTAATGCCAAACCACCTCCAATATATTTGCGCGAACGTAGCAGTAATACTCTTGTTGCGAAATTAAGTGAAATTGTTGGCACTAACAATTTTCATATAGTGCCTTTGAAAAAAGGCAATATAGATGAAAAAAAAATTCAGTCGTACACTGAAAAAAGTTTTATGGAAATAGTTAAATTTTTGTCAAATAAAAACAAAAATTATTATTCGTATCAACTGAAGAGCTCTAAGGGCCTAGTTGTTGTAATCAAGGGTATAGAGTCCGCCGTAGACTCTAGTGAAGTCAAAGAAGCATTGGAAGAATGCGGTTTTGGAATTAAAACAGTTGTAAATATATTTAATAGAAACAAAGTACCTCAGCCAATGTTTAAAATTGAGTTGTTGCCGAACTCAAATCAACTTAAAAAAATGAAACACATCCAATATATAATTTGAAATATTTGCTGCATCGTAGAGTAACTGTGGAAGAACCACATAAAAGAAACGGTCCGGTACAATGTACTAACTGCCAAGAATATGGGCATACTAAATCATACTGCACTCTACGCAGTGTTTGTGTGGTATGTGGTGATTTACATCCCACTTCTAAATGCACCCTTAAGAAAGAAGAATTAAATAAAAAATGCAGCAATTGTGGAGGAAATCACACTGCTAACTACAGGGGTTGTCCTGTATATAAAGATTTGAAATCGAAGTTGTCACAGGGCATTCAAGCACGTCGTAACCAAATGTTACAAACACCCAGTAATGATATTATAATAACCTCAGAGAAAAGTTCAAATCCTATTACTTCTATCAATAATAATATGCAAGGAAGCTATGCTAATGTGGTGAAAGGCAACACTGTGCAAATGCAACTGCCGCAAAATCCTCCAAATGGAGGTATTGAAACTATGATTATAAATCTTACACAGTGTATGACACAATTTATGTCTAGCATGCAAAACATGATCCAGGATTTAATAAAATCACAAAATCAAATGCTGCAAAATTTATTAAGTAAAAAATGAGCTTACTAAATATATGTATATGGAATGCTAACGGTGTTAACCAACATAAATTAGAGGTTATTAGATTTCTGTCTGAAAAAAACATAGATGTAATGCTTATATCAGAAACTCATTTAACAAATAAAAATAATTTCAATATACCGGGATTTAGACTATATGTTACAAATCATCCGGATGGAAAAGCACATGGTGGTACGGCAGTGTTGATTAGAAATCGTTTAAACCATTATGCTCTAGAATCTCATGCTACACCACAGTTACAAGCTACAACAATATCACTAAAAAATTGGGGTTGTGACCTAAACCTTACGGCTATATACTGTCCACCTCGTTTTAAAATTACAGAAATCGAATTTAAAGACTTTTTTGGAACACTAGGTCAAAGATTTCTAGCAGGTGGAGATTACAACGCAAAACACACGTACTGGGGCTCACGTCTTATTAATCCGAAAGGACGACAGCTGTATCAAACTGTTATAAATAGGCACAATAACCTTGAAATAATATCTCCTGGTAAGCCGACATATTGGCCTAGTGATCGTAAGAAAATACCAGATTTAATTGATTTTGCTGTAATCAAAAATATAGATAAATCGCACATAACAGCTGATACATGTACTGATCTATCTTCTGATCATTCTCCTGTACTAATAAAGTTATTTGAACAACCCATATTCGTTAATCCAAAAGTGGGTCTAACTTCTTATAAAACGAATTGGCTAAAATATAAAAAATACGTCAGTAGCCACATTAATATTGAGTACAAAATAAATACAGAAAGTGATATTGACGAAAGTATAAGAGAAGTTAATGATATAATAACCAGCGCAGCTGTCTTAGCAACACCAAACAAAAGATATACTCGTAATCCGCTTGGCTTCAGAAAAATCTCTAATAGAGAAATAGAAATGCTTGTAAATGAAAAAAGGCGTGCAAGACGTGAATGGCAGATAAATCGCTCCCCCTCCACTCAGCTTCAATTGAAAGCTGCGGTACGTAAATTAAAAAAAGCGCTCAAACGTGAGGAAGAATTGAACACCGAAATGTATATAAAGAAGCTGTGTCCAAATTCAAACAAGCAAAATTCCCTTTGGAAAGCCCAAAAGTCCATGAAGCCACCAACTGACTCCAACATGCCAATACGAGACTTGGGTGGAAATTGGGCTCGAAGTGACGAGGAAAAGCCTAATTGTTTTGCAAATCACCTAGAAAAGGTATTTCAACCCAATTTGCCAAAGAATAACTTTAAGCTGTCAATCTTACCCACAGCTAAAAGAGTCGCTCGAGTCTCTTAAGACCTCACCTTCTGAAATTATTGGTATCATCAAAGAACTTAATCCAAACAAGTAAGGAAGGGCTCATCAAAAAGATAATCTTAATATTTTTCAAATACCAAAATCATCATTGGTTCCTAATGTATGTACTCGTATTATACAGAAAAGGCATCAGATGGAATTCAAAATAGCGTTATATTGGAAGAAGGCGTGGTTGTGAACCGATTTCACTCATATTTCGTACATGTCATCAGGGTGTTAAGAAAATATTATATACCGAATTTTATTGAAATCGGTCTAGTAGTTTATGAGATATGGTTTTTGGTCCATAATTTTCAATTTTTAAAAAACGCCTGGGTGCAGCTTCCTTCTGCAATTTCTTCCGTAAAATTTTGTGTTTCTGACGTTTTTTGTTAGTCCGTTTAACGCACTTTTAGTGATTTTCAACATAACCTTTGTATGGGAGGTGGGCGTGGTTACTATCCGATTTCTTCCATTTTTGAAATGTATATGGAAATACCTGAAGAAAACGACTATGTACAAAAAACTTAGTAGGGGCGGGGCCTCGAAAAATTATGTCCAAATATGTTACCAATTAAATTTTACTTTAATATCTTTATTTATGGCTTAGTTATGACACTTTATAGGTTTTCGGTTTCCGCCATTTTGTGGGCGTGGCAGTTGGCTCTTTTTTATGGAGCCAAGAAATACTGTTCAAGATATCTCAATTTTTACAATTCTTGCACGGACGGACGGACAGACGTTTCGGACAGACAGATCCGGATTTCAACTGTCACCCTGAAAATATATAACCCTATATCTGACTCTTTTAGTTTTATGACTTACAAACAACCGTTATGTGAACAAAACTATAATACTCTCCTTAGCAACTTTGTTGCGAGAGTATAAAAAGGCGCCGGGATATGATAATATTTCCCCAAAAATGCTAATTGAGTTACCAATTATTGCTGTAGAGGTGCTCTCTTTGCTCTTAAATGCAATTCTTAGTTTCGGATACTATCCAATTTCATGGAAAAAGTCGCAGATTATCTTGATAGATAAACCTGTAACACAGCCGTTGACCAAAAGTCTTTCAAAGGTATTTGAAGTATTACTATCAAAGATAACTCCTTTCCTCCATGAAAATAATACAATACCCATGCATCAATTCGGTTTTCGTGCAAAACATGGCACAATAGATCAAGTAAATAGAATTACTAACGAGATAAGGAAAGCATTTGAGCACAGGGAGTACTGTTCAGCAATATTTTTGGATGTAGCTCAGGCGTTTGATAAGGTGTGGCACGAAGGTCTTTTATACAAGATTAAAAAAATTCTACCTTTAGAACTGTATAAAATATTGGAGTCTTATTTAAAAAATAGACGATTTATGGTAAAAGTGGGAGATTTCATATCTGATGAACGACAGATAAGAGCTGGTGTACCCCAGGGCAGTGTCTTAGGCCCAACACTATACATCATATATACAGCAGATCTTCCAATAGCTAATAATGTATTAACTTCAACTTTTGCGGATGACACAGCTATAGTGAGCCGTAACAAATGCCACATTTTAGCATCACGAATATTAGCGAAGCATTTAAGTTCTGTCGAAGAGTGGCTAGCGAACTGGCGTATAAACGTGAATGAACAGAAGTGTAAGCATATTACATTTTCGCTAAGACCAAAGATGTGCCCGGCAGTAAAAATAAACAATATATTAGTACCCCAAGCGAACGAAGTAACATATCTTCGTATTCACCTAGATAGAAGGCTCACGTGGAGAAAACACATCTGTAGTAAAATAACATGTATGAAGATTAGAGCTGCAAATTTAAATTGGCTTTTAAATAAAAACTCAAAACTTAGCCTAGACAACAATGTGCTTTTGTATAATGCGGTCATAAAGTCGATTTGGATGTATGGCATTCAACTGTGGGGTACGACCTGTGCAACCAATATTGATATATTACAAAGGTTTTAATCAAAAATGCTTAGAACAATCACGTGTTCACCATGGTACATGCGTAACGAAAATATCCATAAAGATCTTGGTATCCCTATGGTAAAGAAAGAAGTAGAAGACAGCAGAATTAAATATATATCTAAACTCGAAATAACCCAAACCCTCTGGCTAATGCTTTGGTACATTCCTGCGATCAAACACGACTTAAAAGAAGAGATATGCCAGCGTACTAAGGAGCAACGTATCACCAAAACAGCTCAATCACTTGCTTGAGCCTGTCTAGTTATACTCTCGCAACAATGTTGCTAAGGAGAGTATTATAGTTTTATTCACATAACGGTTGTTTGTAAGTCCTAAAACTAAAAGAGTCAGATATAGGGTTATATATACCAAAGTGATCAGGGTGACGAGTAGAGTCGAAATCCGGATGTCTGTCTGTCCGTCCGTCCGTCTGTCCGTCCGTCTGTGTCCGTCCGTCCGTGCAAGCTGTAACTTGAGTAAAAATTGAGGTATCATGATGAAACTTGGTACACGTATTCCTTGGCTCCATAAGAAGGTTAAGTTCGAAGATGGGCAAAATCAGCCAACTGCCACGCCCACAAAATGGCGGAAACCGAAATCCTATAAAGTGTCATAACTAAGCCATAAATAAAGATATTAAAGTGAAATTTGGCACAATGGATCGCATTAGGGAGGGGCATATTTGGACGTAATTTTTTTGGAAAAGTGGGCGTGGCCCCGCCCCCTACTAAGTTTTTTGTACATATCTCGGAAACTACTATAGCTATGTCAACCAAACTCTATAGATTCGTTTTCTTAAGGCATTTCCATATACAGTTCAAAAATGGAAGAAATCGGATAATAACCACGCCCACCTCCCATACAAAGGTTATGTTGAAAATCACTAAAAGTGTGTTAATCGACTAACAAAAAACGTCAGAAACACTAAAATTTACGGAAGAAATTGCAGAAGGAAGCTGCACCCAGGATTTTTTTAAAAATGGAAAATGGGCGTGGCCTCGCCCACTTATGGACCAAAAACCATATCTCAGGAACTACTCTACCGATTTCAATGAAATTCGGTATATAATATTTTCTTAACACCCTGATGACATGTACGAAATATGAGTGAAATCGGTTTACAACCACGCCTTCTTCCAATATAACGCTATTTTGAATTCCATCTGATGCGTTCTCTGTATAATATATAGTACATCAGGAACCAAAGATGATAGCGGAATAAAACTTTACAAAAATACGGTATTTGAAAAATATGTAAATGACGTATAATGAAATCTCGATTATCACTTTATCATGCGAGAGTATAAAATGTTCGGTGACACCCGAACTTAGCCCTTCTTTACTTGTTTTTAGTTAGATTTAAGATTTTATAACTTATTGTTAGGATTTAAGAAAAAGCAGATCCAATAAATAAAGTAATTTTGAAAAAAAAAAATATTTTTTATTGTAAAAGATCTATTCATACTACTGATAAATCATGTGATCTATAAATGTTGCCAATAATATATTTAAGATATTTGAAAAATGAATTGTTTTTTGTTTATTTTTATTACCATGCATGTAATATATACGTTTTTGTTTTTGTTTTAATATATTTTTGTTTTGTTAAGGGTAAAATGTGGGTTTTTTATAAAAGTCGCCTCACAGGCGAAGATAACCATTAAAGAGCAAACAAATATGTTTACCATTCTAGGGTTAAGAAAAGCCACAGGTTTAGTTGCAACAGCAACTCCTGAAACACAAAATCTCGAAATTTTCCAAGAGACACCATGCTGCTCAAAGGCATTAAAAACTCAAATGCTACACAGCGAGAATCAAAGTAAGGTATACGTACATATTACTACCAACAGCAATTGTCTCCATCGAACATAGAGGAGAACTGTTTGAACTTAGAGCCTTAATAGACCAAGGATCACAACGATCATTTATAGCGTCTAAGGCACAAAATAAACTAAAACTGCCAACAAAGCAAGCAAAATTTGAAATTACGGGAATGGGCGGAAGAGTAGTACAAAACTCTAACAAAATATGCCCCATTACCCTAATTTCCCCCCAAGCGGATAAGCGCATTCAAGCAGAAGCTATTGTCTTACCGCAACTAACAAACATACTTCCAAGCTATCAAATAAATAGCAAGCATTGGGATAAGGTTTCACACCTGACTCGAGCAGATCCCAACTGCAACACCCCAGCGCAAATAGACATCCTAATAGGCAGCGACCTTATACCCCAAATTATACTAGAAGGTATTGAAAAAATCTCAAACACCCTTCTAGCTCAAAACACTATCTTTGGTTGGATACTAAGTGGACTAGTTACCGAAACAGTTTCTAACATGACAACTAAAGTTGAACGAATACCTTAATTCACAATTAAGAAAATTTTGGGAGTAGGAAGAGCTCCCCCCATTTCGATTACAACACCAGAAGATCAGTATTGTGAAGTCTTTTATAAAGGCACAACTACTCGATCAGCTAATGGTCGGTATGTCGTACGACTACTACTAAACTAAAAATTTCAAGACACACTCGCCTTAGGTCACTCTCGCATCTCTGCAATACAGCAGTTTCTAAGTATGGAAAAAAACCTACTTAGAAAAGGTGAGCTGAAACTGGATTATAATGGTGTCTTAGAAGAATGCCTTCATTTAGATCACAAGGAGGAAGTAAGTCCATGAGAAAGAATTATAAAAGGCAAATATTACTCATTCTGCTTGCCACATCATGCAGTAGTAAAGCCTGACAAAAAACAACAAAAGTCAGAGTTGTCTTCAATGCCTCAAGAACCACTAGCTCGGATTTAATGCTCCTCATATTAAATTGGCGTATATACAACTACGCATTCAATGGGGATGTCGAAAAAATGTATAGACAAATAGTCAAGATCAAGATTTTCAATAGATCAAGATTTTCAACGAATAATTTTTCGAAAATCTGCCAATAGTCCACTACGTGACTTTAAATTAAAAACATTAATCTTTGGCGTAAACTGTGATCCATACATAGCCATTCGTACACGAAATGGCAGAAGACACAAAGTCAGAATTTCCTCTGTCAACACAAGTGTAAAAAACACAGACGTATGTAGACGATATCCTGTCTGGAAGCCACAGTCTTCCACTAGCATACGAGACCTTTTCACAGGTAATAAATGCCCTCAGCACTGCAGGGTTTCCATTAAATCATTTGCATTGGGATTCCAGTTTAAATCTTCCCCCTTACATTAACCGTTTAAAACTTATAAATCTCCCGACACTCGCTAGTCGTAGGGAGATGCTTGGTATAATATTTCTTGTAAAACTCATGAATGGGTCAGTCTGTAGCCCATCTCTCTTATCTGATATTAATTTTAACGTTCCCGCTCGCCCTACCAGGCAGTTTAGACCCTTACTTTTAAAATTTTCTAGAACAAATGAGTTATTGAATTGAGTTAAACGAACCATTCCGCCGTATATGTCATGATTTCAATTTTCATTCCAGCACATTTGATCTAACAGACTCACTCTCTACCATTAAAAAAATTATTTTATCTACTCTTAACAAGTAACATTTAATAATTATAAACTAAACTTTAATCTAATTCTTAATTTCGGCTGTTGAAATTTTTGTTTCTGTAGCTGAGCAGCTTAAGATCGCAACGCTTAAAACTCTCTTGCCTTTTATGACTCGGCTAATTCCGCTCGTTCGCGGATTGCGCCCCTCGCGTCGGTTGGGCGGGAGGAGGGTAATCGTTGGGTATTATTATTATTATTAAGAAAGTTAACAGCTAATCACCCAAATATTTTAAAAAATATTCCAAAAGACCATTTGTTGGATACTAATTTCCTTATATTTGAAAAGGAAAGTACAACAAAAACACTAGGCATTTTCATATACTACAGAGTCAATATCCGCATTATCCGCCATAACAAAGAGACAAATTTTATTCTCGGTGGTGAAACTTTTCGACCCCGCAGGATGGCTTTCGTCAATTATGGTACAAGCGAAAATCCTGATCCAAGATTTATGGCTAGACCGAACCGACTGGGACGAACAAGTGAATCCTCTTCGCTTAGAAAAATGGTCCCAGTTTGCAAATAACCTAAAAGATATTTCGCAGATACAAATTCCACTGTGGGTAAACTATTCCCCCGAATACAAAGCGGAACTACACTGCTTCTGCGACGCCTCTGAAAAGGCATATTGTGCCACTATTTATGTGCGCACACAAAGCGATATTGAAACCACAAGCCACCTACTGGCGGTAAAAGCAAAAGTCGCACCTCTAAAAACGATAAGTCTACCCCTTTCAGACCTGACACTAAACTACTGATTTTTTTCCCCCATTTTTAGAACATACAGTCTTTATGTGATATAAAAACATATTCGCCATCCAAATTTTTGTGTTTCAATTTCCTTCTAGGGTTTAGAGGACCCTCACATTTGATGCATTTCGGTCTGATTTCGTTTGAAATAAACAAACCCACACTTGCTAACTATTTCAACTTTTTATTTATTTTTTCGTGTGATAAATAGTGAAACAATTCTTTTTCTTATTTAAGCATAAATATACATACATCGCACTTGGTGCATCGCGTGCGCGTACGTGACTTACACTCTTTTTGACGGCGCATACGGGCTGATTTTAGGTCAGATTCTTCTGGCCAGTGATTGATACCATCTAGCCGCTTTTCAGGGCATGGTTGGTCTGCTGGACGGTATCGTTTAGAAGGTGAGTTAAATCAACGTCGTCTGATTCTGATCCAGAGCACCATTCCACATTTGTTTTAGTTTGATCTGCTACCAAAGCTTCTGCTAGCGCAAGCCGAAAACTTGGCAAATCGTGTATAGCCTTTGGTGGTATTCTAATTTCCCGACAAAAATTACGATACTCCATCCAAGAATTGCAACACGCTAGGTCAATGAAATGAATAATTACATTTAGTGTCCACTTTCGGGTTTTAGCAAATGTTCGGAACGCTTCCGACAAACGTCATCCACTGGACTGCAGCCAAATGCGGTTGAGGCCAGTAAAACTGACATTGAGTCCTTCCATTGTACAACGACAACTTTGTCATTTGGATCACAAAATTCCTCCATATCTCTTCTTTTCCTTTTTTTGTCGTTGGTCAAACTGACACATTTTATGCGGTTTCGCATTATTGTTCCAGTTCCGTAAATTCCATTTTCCAGAAGCTTTTCTAACAGCGGCAAAGTAGTAAAGTATCTGTCAAAAAATACTTTTGACGCTTCTGGTAAGGTTTGTGTCAGACGCAAAACAAATGCGGGACCGATTCCAATATTTTTCTCTGGTAAAGATGTTGTCTTGCCCTGATAAATATCGAAATCGAGAACAAGTCCATCTGATGTGGTCAATACTTCGTTTTTCAATCCAACGCTTCTTGGTTTCTTAGGCAAACTTTGACGAACTGGACAACGACCAGTAAAAGGTATCATTTGTTCGTCTATGGAATATGCTCCCCCCCTTTTTCTTGGAATTTTCAAACAGGCATTCCGCACTGCATCAATAATTGGTTGCACTCTCCAAAAAATATTGAGTCTTCTTTGGGTTTCAGGAACGTCGCTTGGAGAAACGACGTGGAATGCTTCTCTTAACTTAAAAAATCTGTCGCGAGTCATTATTTTCGCTACCAGTGGAATTTTAAATTTGTTCTGCCAATACATTCGAATTCTAGGAAAGTGAATGCAACCCATTGCAATGTGCATTCCAAAAAAGTTTTTGATTTTCTTAGTGGTTGTTTTTAACATGCCACCTGCATTCGCAAATTCGTATCTATTAGTGCAATTAACCGCATTTTCGAAAAATACGTTATCAAAATATTTAGCGAAATATCCTAGAGGTGTCGGCGTATCTACTGGATAGTCCTGCAAAATCTAATCGTGTCCAAAGTGAAATTCAAAGTATTTGAAGAAAACTTACTACAATTTTTCAACTTACAACTTCCTCTGCAACAGTCATATCGATAATTGGTTGGCAAAAAGGTTTCCTTCTCCAAATCGGTCGACGACTTGAACTCTGTAACAGTGTCTATCAGAAGGTGCATCTAAAAATCACACCATCATACTAACCGATTCAATATTTTCTTCCTGACCTAACTCCGGAAGCACTGCACCTACGTTTCCTTCAATGTCTGCTTCTTCCTCAGCTTCACTGTCGGTGCTGTCCATTGGCTCATAATTTTTGTCTCGTTCTTCATCATCGCTGCTAAAATCGGGGGCGTCTGAGGCCTCTAGCACTGCCAAAATATCATCATCTGTAAGCATTTCTTTGAAATGAAATGCAAGAAAAAGCACTTGTGTTTAGTTACTTAAGACCTGATACGCACAATTGATGCACTTGTTGAAAAGTACGGCTAAAACATACTTACTTTGCATTGAAACACTCCTATTCATTTTAAATATTAGAACTTACTATTTTTTTAGTTAAAATATGCACTCTTCACTATTTTTTCACTAATAATATTTTAATAATATTAAATACAACTTACTGCCGCAGCTCTCTTTGAAAAAATCGAAATACGACTTAAGAATTCCATCACCACGTGGATAACGGTAAACCGAATAGCGAAACAGTGCAAAAAGAAAAGGTACACAATCATCAGCACAATCGATGCATTTCGGCCTTTTTAACATACGTGCATAAATAGTAGAAATCTTGACATTGAAACTTAACCGCACAATTGATGCATCACGGTCTGAAATGGCTACCACGACTTGAACACTGTGGCGCTCTGCTACTAGCCGAAATAGTTCTAGCCTGGTTGGAAAAACCACCACATGCGTGGAAAACATATTTTTCTAACAGAACGTCTCAAATACTTGACCTAGTGGGATCAGCCAATTGGCGACACTTAGCCAGTACTGACAATCCGGCAGATCTAGGTACAAGAGGATGTAAAACTCTGCATCTCGCCACCTCCAATGGTTAACAGAATCTCCCGATTCTTGGCCACAATCGCCCATGCGCAACATAATTGCCCCAGAAAGTCGAAAAATCGACACTTTTCATGGATGATACTGACATCCTTGAACGTTTCTCATCGTTCCCCTGAGTATTATTAAAAGGGGCAACCTATCCCCAATCGCCCGTATTGCCCAGCCGCGACATATCATTATTAAGAGAACTGAAGCCGATTGATAAAAAGAGCTCACTCTTAGTATTGAATCCATTTCTACACACGAAAGGACTGCTTCGCGCGAATGGTCGGCTTGCTAATTCAAGCCTAACATATAATGAACGCCACCCTATAATTATCCCAGAGAGGTGTCCATTTGCCACCTTATTCATCGCCTATGTCCACATACTACTGCTCCACGCCGGACATCGCCTCATGCAACATAAGGTTCGTATATACCCCGACTTAAGCCCCAAATAAAAAAGTGCATTTTTTGTGCAAGATCTGCACTATGCATAAGCAGAACATGCGAACGCAGATTATGGCAGCACTTCCACCTGAACGCTACAATTTCGCTTTGCCCTTCACCACAGGTGTCGATTTTGCTGGGCCTTTTAAGATAAAGGCGTCCATGCTAAGATCTCCCACCCTAATGAAGGGCTAGCTGTCTTTGTCTGTTTCACGACAAAAGCAGTACACCTTGAGCTGTGTACCAATCTGACGACAGACGCCTTTCTCGTGGCATTTGCTCGCTTCGTCGGATGACGTGGCGATAATGGCAAAACATTTATCGGAGCACAAAGAGCTACAGAAAAACAGTTTGTAGATTTCATGAAACAAGTCTCACCGGACACTGTCCAAAAATACGCTCCGCATGGTATCATCCTTAACTTGCTGTTTTTTATACCTAAGTTGTAATTTATTTCTCTCTCTTATTATTTTCTCTTAAATGATTTCTCCAGAATGAAATGGGAAGCTTGTATTAATGCCTGAATGCGTATTATTTTCAGTTGCCCAATAATTTTGTTATAATTACAGTAGATATCGGTTATATGCATTTGTTAAAATGTAAAAAAAAGTTTGCATATAAGCGGTATTCGCTTATATGCACAATAAATATATTGAATATACACAATCAATCCGATATAAACAAAAAATTGCACACAAGAAATAGAATATATAAACTTATTCAGTTTACTAAAAATTATATTTCACTTCAGTCAATTCATGTAATTTGAAAATTTTCAAAAGGTACTTAAAAAAAATCTGTTATTTTCTTCTGGCATTTCTGTTTTTCAGAACTCTCTAGGATTAAATTTTCAATGTCTTCAAAACCCTCTAAGGGGTACATATACCTATGTAGATTGTTATGGAAAAAATAGTCACGCAGCGAATCTAAGCTTAGCAAGGCCTTTTTCGTTGAGGGGTGTTTAATGCAAGCATCAGATTGCGCGAACACTTCCTCATCTTCAATAGAATTTTCATTGACTGCCAATACGTCCGCAACAATATCCTCGTCCGACATGGTTCCAAAGCAGACAAGTTCATTATCGCATTGAATGTGTTCGTTATCAAGTGTGCACCATTCATAGTTTTCGCCTTCAGTGGCTGCAATTCCATTTTGGGAACGGATTCAGGTAAACCAGGACAACAAGTTTCTGTCCAAATTCACGTGTGCGCCTTTCCTATCCCGTTTCCTTTTGGTATTTGTTATGGCGCGGATTTTGTTCTCTTAGATTTGAATGCGTGATATAGTGCTTAAGCTAACTTTGTATTTAGCAGCATTGTTATTTCGGTCTTTTTGTTTCGCTGTTAACACAACACGACGCGACATTGTAACGAGTGTAATACAAAATCATGTGATTGACAATTGATAAATCGATAGAATAAATTTAGTGTTTCAGTGTTGGAAAATTATCTTAAAACAGATTAAAATTTGTACGTAATGATTCAATTTTGCTGAAAATTTTTGGATAAATGCGATATTTGCCTATAAGTGATTTGCATTCAAACAACTAAATTCATATTATAAATCCGTATATAATGCGTTGAAATATGAAAATTTTGCATATAACCAAAATTTGCATACAAGCGTTTCGTCATATAACCGATATCTACTGTACTATTTTTATTCTGCTGGTACAAATATTCATCAAGTGTTTTAGGACCCTTCATACCAAAATAAAATTGTTTTAATATAATATTTACGTTTATTTGGTTTTTCAACATTCTTTTTTTGTTTTATTTTGCCGGCTAAACTTCGGCTGGTGTCTTAGGACTTTATTGTCCTAAGGTGTTTAATAAAATTAAATCAATGAGAAAATGTATTTTCTGTATTTTTTTCCATAAATTGATTTCCGATTAGGTATATCAATATTGTTTCCAATTTTATTTAAGAAATTAATCCCAATTAAGATATCGCTCTCTAGGTTATCAATTTCATAAAAACGTTCTTGTACGCCCAATATATATTATGAAAATATTTTATAAAGGTCGAACCATTAATGGTTCTTACCCCCTTCTTAATTACTAAAGTGTTTTTGTTATTATGTTTAAATTCGTACATATGAACTGGTTGCCCCCGTATCTATTAAAATTCTAATGATTTGCCCGGTTTTCGTATCTGGTTTATAATATGGGTCAAATCAGACTTTACCCTAAAAAATTGTTTTCACCTATGTTATTAATTCTCTGAATTTTTGGTTCAGCTGTGTGCTTACTTGTGAACTTTCATTTTGTTTCTTTAGTATATTTATTGCTTGATAATTGGTTTGGCAATTGTAGCTGTTACTCCTGGCCTGTGCTTAGATAGTTTGTATAGCCTGTAGTTATTTATTATTCGAATTGATTGATCGAAGTCTGGTTCTGAACAATTGGGATATTTTTGGTTTGTATTAGTATTCCTTTGCGGATACCTCAAACTATTTTGAAAGTTTCTATTAAATTGATATTGTTTTCGGGATATCAATTTCTTGTTTTCTTTACTAGTATTAGAAAAATCGGTGGGCGTAAAAGTAAAAGGTATTTAGTTTAAAGGATAATTTAAACCAGTTATGAATGTTCTAAGCGCGGTTTCTCGATTTTTAATATTTATTTGCTTTGTTATAAATTTTTTTTTTTTGTTTTTAATTTGAATTTGTTCCGTGCGTCATTATTGTTTTATTAATTAACAATGTCAAATTCTTATTGATATCATTGTAATAATCAATTAAGGATTGCGATTCTGTCTCAGTATGCTCATTTCTTGATCAATTAAGTGTACGAAAATATGGCTCCTAAATTTAAAACTGTGGTATCGTGGTTCGCCAAAATGTCGTTAGCAACCCTAACAATATTGTTTCCCCAGTATCGTTAGGGCTAAAAAATATCTCATAATCCTTTCTATATAGAGACTCATTAAATTTTCCGCGGCTTCCCTCCTGCTGACGTATGATCTTCCTGAAAATTCTGGTAAAGATTTTACAATTTCTATATTTTCATTGCATGTAATTGAGTCAAGAATTGTCTGTGTTGTTTCGTTTCTGTCACCTGCGTAACGGTTATTATGTTTTTTATTTGGTTATTTAGCTAAGCTATTTCAGCTCTTAAGTCGATCGATATCACAACAGACAGCCGAACGATTTTCTACTCGGCTTGCACTCCTGCTCTCTGAGAGCACTCGTCAACAACTCGGTATAAGGGAACTGTGGGACGGCATTTCAAACTCAGCTACGTACAGCTGCAACCGAAACCATTGGTTTTCGGAAAATGCAAAAGAACAACAGAAGAGGGAAGCGAGACGCATTTGTAGACAGAAGAAGAAAGAGGCCATGAAGAGCTTGATAAGCTGGCCGACAGGGGTAATGCTCGATAATTCTACGAAAAAATGCGGCGGCTTACAGAAGGTTTCAAGACCGGCGCATACTCTTGTAGAACCGCCAGAGGTGATCTAGTGAATGATGCCCAGAGCATACTTAAAGTATGGAGGGAACACTTCTCCAGCCTGATGAATGGCAGTGAACGCACAACACCAGGAGAAGGAGAACCCGATTTCCCAATCGATGACGATGGAGCAAACGTTCCATTGCCCGACCATGAAGATGTTCGAATAGCAATTACACGCCTGAAGAACAACAAAGTGGCAGGGGCCGACGGATTGCCGGCCGAGCTATTCAAACACGGCGGCGAAGAACTGATAAGGAGCATGCATCAGCTTCTTTGTAAATTATGGTCGGACGAAAGCATGCCCAACGATTGGAATTTAGGTGTGCTATGCCCAATCCATAAGAAAGGTGACCCCACAATCTGCGCCAACTACCATGGGATTAGCCTCCTCAACATCGCGTATAAGGTTTTATCGAGCGTATTGTGTGAAATATTAAAGACCACCGTCAACAAACAGATTGGACCTTATTAGTGTGGCTTCGGACCTGGAAAATCAACAATCGACCAGATATTCACCATACGCCAAATCTTGGAAAAGACCCGTGAAAGAAGAATCGACACACACCACCTCTTCGTCGATTCAAAGCTGCTTTCGACAGCACGAAAAGGAGCTGCCTTTATGCCGCGATGTCTGAATTTGGTATCCCCGCAAAACTAATACGGCTGTGTAAACTGACGTTGAGCAACACGAAAAGCTCCGTTCGGATCGGGAAGGACCTCTCCGAGCCGTTCGATACCAAACGATGTTTCAGACTAGGCGATTCCCTATCGTGCGACTATTTCAATCTGCTTCTGGAGAAAATAGTTCGAGCTGCAGAACTAAATAGAGAAGGTACCATCTTCTATAAGAGTGTATAGCTGCTGGCGTATGCCGATGATATTGATATCATCGGCCTCAACACCCGCGCCGTTAGTTCTGCTTTCTACAGGCTGGACAAGGAAGCAACGCAAATGGGTCTGGCAGTGAACGAGAGCAAGACGAAATATCTCGTGTCATCAAACAAACAGTCGTCGCACTCGCGACTTGGCTCTCACGTCACTGTTGACAGTCATAACTTTGAAGTTGTAGATAATTTCGTCTATCTTACAACCACCACCACCAACAATGTCAGCCTAGAAATCCAACGCAGGATAACTCTTGCCAACAGGTACCACTTCGGACTGAGCAGGCAATTGAGAAGCAAAGTCCTCTTCCGACAAACAAACACCAAACTTTATAAGTCACTCATAATTCCCGTTCTGCTATATGGTGCAGAGGCCTGGACGATGACAACAACTGATGAGCCGACGTTGCGAGTTTCGAGAGAAAAGTTCTGCGAAAGATTTATGGTCCTTTGCGCGTTGGCCACGGCGAATACCGCATTCGATGGAACGATGAGCTGTACGAGATATATGACGACATTGACATAGTTCAGCGAATTAAAAGACAGCGGCTACGCTGGCTAAGTCAAGTTGTCCGGATGGGCGAAAACACTCCAGCTCTGAAAGTATTCGACGCAGTACCCGCCGGGGGAAGCAGAGGAGGAGGAAGACCTCCACTCCGTTGGAAGGACCAAGTGGAGAAGGACTTGGCTTCGCTTGGATGTTTCAATTGGCGCCACATAGCGAAAAGAAGAAACGACTGGCGCGCTGTTGTTAACTCGGCTATAATCGCGTAAGCGGTGTCTACGCCAATAAAGAAGAAAGAAGAATACTCACAGGGAAAAAACTATTTATACTTAATACTAGTGGGATTATTTCCCATGTTTTTAATAAATATAAGATTTACTTACAACTAACTTGAAGTTGTTGGTGCCTTTGCTGTTGTTTAAGTTTTGGAAATTTGTTCCTTTTTTTTCTCTAAACTTGGCCTTTGCTTTATCGCTTTTAATGATTAGTTTTCACTGGGACACTGCTCTTTGTTGTTTCTAAGGATTTCTTCGTTTTGAATATTTTTGAAATTGTGTTTTTTATATTTCTTTGGGTAAACTATAGATTTAGTTTGATTGAGGAGCTTAATCGCTTTGTTTGCACTTTTCTTTGTGATTTGACTTTTTGCTTTTGTTACACTTCGTTAAGCTTTCGCAAATCGTCACGTTGCGTGGTATATACTTACAAGAGATTATTCCTTTACAATAACAATGGTGCTCTTGTAATGTACGAAGGCTTCACGATTGGCAAGATCGCCTGTAAAAGTAAAAGGCATATGTGTGAGGAGAAGTATTTCAGAAACTAGCCGATATGATGTGTCCGCCGTAACGTCAATCAACAATTCCATTCGGGAATTACTTAGCAATATTGCGATGCTTAACGCATGCGCCAAGGATGAGCTTACCCGACGGGGTAAATTAAATTGTAACGGGTCAAGCCAGCCAAAGGTTTTTAAAATTACCCTTAAAAGGTCACGGAACGGCAAGCAAGTGGGGGAAAAAACGCCCCCAAAAAAACTCAAACCTCTCACAAGGAGCTATCGATGAAAACGGTAGTCGACCTGAGTAGCGGGGGAGGAGGAAACAATCCTAAAGATGCTAGAGCGAAATAAAAGGCAGAAGGAGACTGGTACAGCGTAGGACACAGAGAAACAATCAAAAGAACCTCTTTTTTTAAAAATACTCCAGAACTATTTTTAAAATAACTTACATTTAAGCATTATACGGATGGTAAAACTATAAGTAAGGTTGATAATGTAAAAATGAAGTTTTTATTTTTTACGCCAGTCTAAACGCGGAGACTACAAGACAACCATATCAATCCAACCACATACGCACAAATATTATGCACGCTTTGAACATCAAATGCCAGCCACATCAATGCTAAATCCCCAACATCAACAATTCCAACAAACCGTTCCATTTCGACCGATGGCCCCTAAACCACAACCAAAGCCAGAGCCTATGGAAGTAGATCAAAGGATCTCATCGAGAATGGTTAATTATATAAATAGACCACAATTCGAGACAATACGGCTTTGAAAGTAATATGAACGAATTCCTCACTGAAACAGATGAAAGGGGTGAAACGACGGAAATTACATACAATAGTTTACTCTGCGTTGAATTTTTTAGAAATTTACCATATTTCGCGTGTAAAACCAGGAGCGGTCAAACGTTCAACATACTAATATACACAGGTTCAAATATAGTATATTCATCCAAAATTTGTCTCGAATCCAATTAGAAACCAAGAACGCTTTAAAGCAGTCACAATCGGTGGAAGTGTACTTATAATATATCATAAAGTCGCTAATTTGTTCAATCACCCAGACATAAATGAAAAAAATTTAATACTACCAACCCTTACGTCATTCGATGATATCATGGGAGGTGATAGTTAAAAAAATTAGAAGCAGAAATCAAAAATAGCAAAAAAATAATGACAATAAAGAATAACATACACATTCCCATTAAGAGTGTCCAAACGAGAGTCTGCAAAAAGACTCATCAACTTTGATCAGCTGTTGAAGCATTCGATAAAATCAGAAAATCATTAATATCAATATCCCTAATACTAAAGAATTCCATCTGACAAGAGACAACATATACCAACCAATAACATTCTCTTCAATAACCTTATCCAAAATGCAACAAAAATAACGCCATCAACGTGAGAGAAATTCTCGATATATTTTTACCTTTACGGTAAATCAAAAGTTAAAATTTTACTGACTATCAACGTGTTTGCAGTAGTTTGAACGGAATCGCGAGTATCAAAAGATGAAGGGCGTATTTAAAAGAATATAATTGTGAATTGCTGTACCGCCAGGTAAAGATAATGTCGTAGAGAAGGCGTTGTGGTAAGTAAGCGCGCAATGAACGCAGTTACCTCTACACATCACAGTGCCGACTGGCTAGATGAGTTAGCGCTCCCCCCTCAACGCACGTCCTTGGATGATAACACACCACACCATCGCGATCCACACCTGAAGACACCACACACGAAGACATCACACATGAACACAACACACATGACAACATCATACAGTTACGCGTATTCACCACCCAGCAGCCCTTAAAAGGATCAGCATTAACGCAATAACGAGCAACGGCCCTTTTTTTCGATTCCCGTTCGTAGCAACAACATTTCTCAGGCGGTCCGCAGCAGTGAAGCGAGTACTGACAATTATTCAAAGTGTTTTTACAAAACTATTCAAAGGTGTTGTTGGAGGATGGAGTCATGTGTCGAAGTTCACGCAAGTGAGGAAAGTTCTCTGAACGCCATTCACTTGGGAGTGGCCAGAAACGATTCTTTACATATGACTCAAGCAGCTCACGACTTCCGGTCTTTGACCAAGTATCCTCTGGGTAGCCTAAGAACATCCGTTCGAAGGCGAGCTAAAGTGAGAAAGCGAAACATCCCCATAGGGTTGTGCGCTGGGTTTGGGACCCGCCAAAAAGCTCACCCCAATGAGAAGCTACCAACAGCCTCTGATGAGAAACCCCCCTTTTGGTGACGACCATGGCTAACGAAATAAGGATAATGATATTACGGCATGCACCTGGAATGTCCAGTCCCTTAAATGGGAAGGTGCCGCTGCTCAGCTGGTTGATGTCCTCGGGAAAATAAAGGCTGACATCACCGCCGTCCAAGAAATGCGATGGACGGGACAAGGACAGAGACGAGTAGGTCCTTGTGACATTTACTACAGTGGCCTTATAAAGGAGCGCAAGTTTGGTGTGGGATTCGTGGTGGGAGAGAGACTCCGTCGCCAAGTACTATCATTCACTCCGGTGAATGAACGTCTAGCCACAGCGCATCAAAGCGAGGTTCTTCAATATATCGCTGATTTGCGTCCACGCCCCGACGGAAGAAAAGGACGATGTGACCAAAGATGTCTTTTATGAGTGCTTGGAGCGCAATTATGAGAGCTGTCCCCGCCACGATGTCAAAATCGTGCTTGGCGACTTTGACGCCAGGGTGGGTAAAGAAGGTATCTTTGGCACTACGGTCGGTAAATTCAGCCTCCACGACGAAACATCCCCAAATGGGTGGAGGCTGATCGACTTCGCCGGGGCCCGAAATATGGTTATCTGCGTTCCAGCACAAGAAGATACATCAAGCTACCGGGCTGTCTCCGGATCGAAAAGCCACCAACCAGATCGATCATGTTGTGATAGACGGAAGACACGTCTCCAGTGTTCTAGACGTGTGCACGCTCCGAGGCCCCAACATCGACTCGGACCACTACATTGTTGCAGCTAAGATTCGCACCCGCCTCTGTGCAGCAAAAAACGCACGCCACCAAACACAAGGAAGGTTCGAAGTCGAGAAGTTGCTATCACAACAGACAGCTGAACGATTTTCTACTCGGCTTGCACTCCTGCTCTCTGAGAGGACGGCATTTCAAACTCCTTACGTACAGCTGCAACCGAAACCATTGCTTTTCGGAAAATTCAAAAGAACATCTGGTACGACGAGGAGTGCCGTGTTGCAGCGAAGAGAAAACAGGCTGCCTACCTCGCAACGTTACGATCGACCACAACACGTGCGGGATGGGATAGATACTGAGAGTTGAAGAGCGAAGCGAGACGCATTTGCAGACAGAAAAAGAAAGAGGTCGAAATGCGAGAGTATGAAGAGCTTGATAAGCTGGCCGACAGGGGTAATGCTCGAAAATTCTACGAAAAAAAGCGGCGGCTTTCAGAAGGTTTCAAGACCGGAGCATAATCTTGTAGAACCCCCAAAGGTGATCTAGTCACCGATGCCCAGAGCATACTTATATTATGGAGGGAACCCTTCTCCAGCCTGCTGAATGGCAGTGAACGTACAACATCAGGAGAAGGCGAACCCGATTCCCCAATCGATGACGATGGAGCAGACGTTCCATTGCCCGACCATGAAGAAGTTCGAATAGCAATTACATGCCTGAAGAACAACAAAGCGGCGGGGGCCGATGGACTGCCGGCCGAGATATTCAAACACGGCGGCAAAGAGCTGATAAGGAGCATGCATTAGCTTCTTTTTAAAATATGGTCGGACGAAAGCATGCCCAACGATTGGAATTTAAGTGTGCTATGCCCAATCCATAAAAAGGGAGACCCCGCAATCGGCGCCAACTGCCATGGGATAAGCCTCCTCAACATCGCGTATAAGGTGCTATCGAACGTATTGTGTGAAATATTAAAGCCCACCGTCAACAAACTGATTGGACCTTATCAGTGTGGCTATAGACCTGGCAAATCAACAACCGACCAGATATTCACCATACGCCAACTCTTGGAAAAGACCCGTGAAAGGAGAATCGACACTCACCACCTCTTCGTCGATTCAAAGCTGCTTTCGACAGCACGAAAAGGAGCTGCCTTTATGCCGAGATGTCTGAATTTGGTATCCCCGCAAAACTAATACGGCTGTGTAAACTGACGTTGAGCAACACGAAAAGCTCCGTTCGGATCGGGAAGGACCACTCCGAGCCGTTCGATACCAAACGAGGTTTCAGACAAGGCGATTCCCTATCGTGCGACTATTTCAATCTGCTTCTGGAGAAAATAGTTCGAGCTGCAGAACTAAATAGAGAAGGTACCATCTTCTATAAGAGTGTATAGCTGCTGGCGTATGCCGATGATATTGATATCATCGGCCTCAACACTCGCGCCGTTAGTTCTGCTTTCTACAGGCTGGACAAGGAAGCAACGCAAATGGGTCTGGCAGTGAACGAGAGCAAGACGAAATATCTCGTGTCATCAAACAAACAGTCGTCGCACTCGCGACTTGGCTCTCACGTCACTGTTGACAGTCATAACTTTGAAGTTGTAGATAATTTCGTCTATCTAGGAACCAGCATTAACACCACCAACAATATCAGCACTGTGCGTCATAAAGTCACAAGAAACTGCTTCGATGATTTGTTAAAAATAATGCAATCGGAGAATATTTCTGTACCAACATCTTCGAAAGGAGTTTTACGGCAAGCGACCTGCATATTGAGAACTGTTGCGGCAGGAAATTATTTGCACATAGGCCTAGAAAAGCAACTAAGGAGTATCGCGATATCGTTGAGAGACGTTATTAAAATTGAAATCGATGTCGGTATTGACGGCTCACCTTTGCACAAAAGCTCAAGTGTAAGCTTGTGGCCTATATTGGCAAAATTCCATCCAAAAAGAAATACAAAGGTGAAGTTTTGTTGTTTTGCAAAAAAAAAAAATATTTATTGGATCTGTTTTTTGTTTTAAATGCCTAACAATAAGTTATAAAATCTATTAGGTCTACAACTATGCTTCCGCCGTTTTCTTGTAAATTTAAGCCTTTATTGCATAAAAACGTTATTCAAAATATTGGCCGTCGCTAGCTACTACTCCCAACAAATGTAAAGGATTTAGTTTTGCATGCTTCAATTTTTGCTTTCAACTTGAGAATCGCAATGTATGCATATATGTATGCTTCGTGTTTGGCCGTCGGCATTTCCATATTGGCATATAAAAATAATTATGATATGAGTATAATTTTGTATGAATGCATGCATAGTAATATTTACAGTCAATTTGGACTTGCATATTTAATAATTTTATTTGATTTTTACATAATATACTATACTAATAAATATTTTTGTATTATGTTTTTTACTAATAGAAATTGAATTTATCACAACAATATATAAATATGTACATACATCGTCTATCATATTAATCTTATTATCTGCTCATATGAATGTATGTATACTAGGGTGTGCCATTTTGAGGTAACATTTTTTTTCAACTGAAAAACATGCTCAAAACTTTCGAAATGTGTAAAAAAAAAGTCACTCAAAAGATGAGCTCTTAAAATTAATTAAAATGTGCGCATGTGCGCGTTCAGAAATTCAAGCCATGATTTTATCACTTATCAATATATGTATTACATGTGCGCGCATTAATTCGCATGTTCATACATTTATATATACTTAGATGTACATATATTT
Source organism: Bactrocera neohumeralis (assembly GCF_024586455.1). Lineage (NCBI taxonomy): Eukaryota > Metazoa > Arthropoda > Insecta > Diptera > Tephritidae > Bactrocera > Bactrocera neohumeralis. Next base: position 20,509,000 of record NW_026089622.1, read on the forward strand.
GCATACATTTCTGAACAAATAATGCACAAGCATACAAACATACATATGTACACATGTGAAATATAGGCTGGTGTTATATTGTCAGTGAAAGTAGACGTGTTTCTTAGTGGTCCAGGATATCTGCAAGAATTTGTGGTCTTTTAAAGCGATAGCAAACTAGTTTCTGTTTGAGACTTACCGGGAGACTGGAACAAAAATTGGTTTATTAGAATTTATTTGGCACTTACCTGCCCCTTTTTTTTGGCAAATTTATATAAAAATTAAATAGCAATTTCCGCACGTAACAGCGAATCAAAATTCACTCAATTATTTTTTGCGGTTTTGATTTGGTCAATCAGCTGTTCTTTGTTTCGTTTCTCCTTCTCCTTATTCGTTTTGCTTTGGGTTACGGCATTGCCAGCCAACAAAATACAAATAAGGTTTGTTAAGGCAAAGGACTGAACGTACCTACTGACAGGTGTTCCCAACTATTTTCTGGCAGAGTTATGGCCTCTGAGAATAGTTTGGGATGTACACCAGAGAATCCTTTTCGGAGGAACCTAAAAAATTTTGAGAACGCCTCCAAAAGGCAAACATGAAGAATCCGCTGCTGCTGGATCAGCAAAAAGATGTGAAAATGCCGACCAAACAGTCAGAGGCGGTAAATCCCAATATTTTCTGCAAATTGGGTAAAAAAAGTAGAGAGCTCGAAAGCATGATGTCCGGCCAGAGACATATAAATCAAGCAATGCGTGATCTAGTGAGCTGCATCACAAAAAATGCACCAAAGAGACCACGCGAGATATTGGGATATTTGCCACCAACGAAGAAGCCCAAAAACATAAGCCTCAAAGTGCAAGCGACATAGAGTGAGGTCACTAAACTCATGCACAAAGACGGTTTGGGAGACAAGACCGCAGGCGAGAAATAGATAGACGTTGTAAGAAAGAAGAAATCGATCGAGGAGAGAATCAGATCGAAACCAGACGCTATTATTTTAACAAAAAAAGAGGGAGCGTCGAATGCCGATATCCTGCAGAAAATAAAATGTGACAGAGGCCTTGAAGAACTGTGTTAAAACGTGAGGTACATTAGAAAAACCCTCAAAGGAGACCTACTAATTGAATTAAAAAATCAAGCAGAAAAGAGAGCCGACACGTTCGAAAGCGCCCTAGAGGGAGTTATTGGTGAGATGGCTGTAATACAGCCAAAATCCCATAACATTACCATTATGTGCAGAGACTTGGACGAGATAACCACCCCTGAAGAAATCTGTGAGGCATTACAAAAGGAGTGTGGGATCCAAAACCTGGGGAAGCAAAATATAAAAAATCTGCGGAAAACTCGAAGTGGCACTCAAATAGCTCTTATATGCCTACGAGCTGAGGATGCCAAAACTTTACTCAAGTGTGGTAAAGTTAAGATCGGGTGGTCTATCTGTCGCCTCCGACAATTTTCACCTATTACTCGTTGTTTTAGGTGCTTCAAACTTGGGCATATAGCACACAAATGTTGCAGCCCCATTGATAGGTCTTCCCTTTGTACACGTTGCGGAACCCCAGGTCACGCAGCAAAGTCATGTACAAATTCCCCAAGTTGTATGCTTTGCAAAGGGATGCACTCCGTTCTAAGTACGGTTTGTCCTATATACGCATATACGTTGAAGTCAACGAAAAAATTAAGATACTGCAACTAAATCTCAACCATTGCGCTGCAGCACAAGACCTTCTAAAACAGACAGTGCTAGAAGAAAACATAGATGTCGCCCTATTAAGCGAACAATGTTCTCAACGTTCGGAAAGCACTTGGAATAAAGATATAAGTGGCAAGGCGGCAATATGGGCCTGCAAAGGTCAAGCCTTCACATCCCGTTCCAACGAAACCCATAACGGCTTTACATGGGCGAATATACAAAGAATATTTTTTGTAAGCTGCTATGCTCGTCCGAGTGCAACAATCAGCGACTTGAGGACTTTCTCCTGGAGCTATCCCTAGAAATCAGAAGCAAATCGCCAATAATAATAGCGGGAGATTTTAACGCATGGTCTACTGCATGGGGTAGCAAAATTAGCAATCATCGTGGTCGCCTCATTCTAGATTTTTTGAGTTAAACAAACCTTACGATTCTAAACAGTGGCACACAAAATTCCTTTCAAAAGGGAAATAAAGGTTCAATAATAGATTTAATGTTTGCTAACGCGTGCTTAGCAGGCATACTAAGTGAAAGGTGTCAGATATGTACACAAATAGCGACCAAATGGCTATAAATGCTGAAGTCTCGTTCTCCCAAGAAACGGAACACTGTCCAAGAAATACCACCCGAAAACGAAGTCGGCGGCAAAAGGAATTTGATGCTGACGTCTTTAAGAGTGTCTGGAGTGCAGCAAATGCATCAGGCGAAAACGCAGCCCATTTAGTATCCGCTGTGCGCAAGGAACTACTTGCAGCATGCGATGCAACTATGCGCAGGACGAGATACTATAGCAATCGTAAGACGGTGGAAAGACGAAATTGCCAAGCTGAGGAAGCTCTGTCACTCAGCTAGACGTCGCGCACAGCGAAACCAGGGAAGGGAAAACGAAATCCGCCTCAGAGAAGCATTTAAATGCCAAATAAAGCTCCTGAAGTCAGCCATTATCCGTAGTTAGAGATCCTGTTTCGAAAAGCTCTGTGAAGAGGCAAATATAGACCCCTGGGGAACGGCATACAAAATCTGTATGTCGAAATTCAAAAATAAGTCTCAGCAGCCCGAGAATGCATTATTTATGAAAAATGTTGTCGAAACTTTATTCTCAACATATGCCTCCATTTCCTATATTAGACGAAACGAAGCTACGGAGCCACCCCTATTAGTCACAGAAGACGAACTTTTGGCTATTGGGAAAAAAATAAAAAACTCCAAAGCGCCTGGAATAGATGGTATACCAAATAGAGCCTTTAAAGAAGCCATAACTCTAAGGCCCAGTTTATTTGTTAACATGTACAATGCGTGTATATCAGAAGAGGTATTCCCCGATCCGTGGAAGATACAGCGTCTGGTTCTACTGCCAAAGCCAAAAAAGCCACCAGAAGAACCTTCATCTTATCGACCCCTTTGCATGCTCGACACAATTGGGAAAGTGTACGAAAGCATTGTAAGAAACCGCTTGGAGATAGCAATCCAAAAAGCCGGTGGTTTATCAGAGAGACAATACGGCTTTATTAAAAAGAGGTCCACTATTGACGCACTACGAGAAGTAGTCGACACTGCGAAATGTGCAATAAGTGGAAAAAGATGGAAAGGTGGTACAAAAAAATACTGCGCGCTAATAACCCTGGATGTAAAGAACGCATTCAACTCCGCAAAATGGGCAAATATAATAAAATCTCTACACGATATACACGCTCCTCATTATCTGATAAACATTATAGTGAGTTATTTTCAAAATAGGAGATTGCTATTCAAGACCGACGAGGGCACGCAGAGCTGCACTATCTCCAGTGGAGTACCGCAAGGCTCAGTTTTAGACCTGCTGCTATGGGACCTGATGTACGACGGGGTGTTAAGAATACCGCAACCAAAAAATGTGAAAACAATCGTATATGCGGATGACCTCATACTGGTAGCTGTAACTAAACATCTGGCTGACCTCCGGATCAAATGCAAATCAGCATAAATGGTTTGCGCCGATGTTTTGCTACCATGAGTCTAGAGCTGGCTGAGCAGAAAACAGAAGTCCTGCTCATAAGCTCCAGAAAAATTAAGGAGAAAATTTCGTTCACCATAGGAGAATGTGAGATTACTTCACAGCCGCAGTTGAAGTACCTTGGGGTAATACTGGACTCACGACTCAAGTTCAAGGAATATTTGGAAAATGCGACAAGTAAAGTAAATAAAATATATAATGCGTTATCTAGAATGATGGCAAATAAAGGCTGTGGGCGTTCCAGCCGACGATGTTTAATAGCTAAGGTAATAAGTTCAGTTATCCTGTATGCGGCTCCAATATGGATACAGGCGCTAGAAATAAAATCATATGCTAGACCAATTAACACAGTGCATAGGCTTTCAGCAATACGCGTGATAAGTGCTTTCCGAACCATTTCAAATGACGCCGATTGAGACTAATTCGCGCGAATATATAAATTGTCAGAGACGTTTACCACAGAAAAAAAGGGGAGAGAATTAAAAGCATTGAAATGTGGCAGCAGCGCTGGCAAGCTTCATGCAGAGGACGATAGACCTACCAACTGATTTCGGATATACATTCGAGGATAGGTAGACAATATGGGGACCCTGACTACCAACTCACCCAAATACTCAGTGGGCATGGTTGCTTCAGAAGCTACCTATTTAAATATCGTCATAACTTTAGTCCATACTGTCCGACGTGTACAGAGTGTATAGAAGACTCTGAACACGTTTTCATTTATTGCCCTCGGTTTCCAAGTATAAGGGAAAAGTTGAAAACCACCCTTGGAGGTAGTTTCACGGTGGAAAACTTGACTGCACTTATGTGCGAGTCCTCTGTAAAGTGGAAAGCTGTTAGCGTAGCGGCATAACTAATTATGATAAAATTGAGACATTTAGAACAGATTAGGTGTCAGTCAGTCCGTGCAATAGAGGAGACTTAAACGTCTTCTTCTCTCCCATGAACTAATACTTTGTCCAGTGGTCCCGTGGGAGAGACATAAGGTGGGAGTAGGTTAGGTTTAGCGGATTAAAGTCCCGCACTCCGGCTTTCGATGCTTCCATCTACTATAAAAAAAACATGTGAATATGTCACCAACAAAAAACTGAAACACTGTTCTCCAAAATCAACAATTGCTAAAATAGCATAATCATGGCAAGCCAATATGGCAGCCGAATTGCCGAAGCTCAAATGTAGTAAATTTTACAACAAAAACGATTTCATTCATAAACGCAGGCGCATACTCCACAAGCGACTTCGCTTCATTCATAAAAACAGACGCCGTAACATCTCCCCGAGCATGCCTTTGCCAACAAGCGGCTTTTCACGACGATGGCAAAAGCTAAAAATCATAAATTGAACATCTTTCTGGTGTTTGTTCTAAGAAGGCAGGGAGAAAAGTGGCAACATAGCTGTTGTCGATTTACAATATTTGTCAATTCTACAATATTTGTCCTTGGCTCGCAAAAATCAGCGTCGATATGTATGCAAGCTCATACAAAAACATACATTTTTACGCTAGTAGTGACAACGGAGATGCGAAAAGATGCGTGCCGCACTTTTTTTATGAATGTAGGTATATACGTATGTGGCTCGCATTTGCTTTCGCAAACATACAGACGAATGTGTCAAAGAAATAATATATGTATATGCCATAGAAATTCTGTTGCTACAAATATGGAAATGATAACGAAATAATGCGAATATGCATATTTAATGAAGCTCACCAATTTTCTTTGAAGAAATGAAGTTCATTTGGCACATCTTCACTTTGTAATAGTCGAAATAAATATAATTTATTTGAAATATTAATTTATATAAAAATTAAAACATAAAATTAAAGAGAAATAAAATTAAAATTTTTTTTACCTAATTTTTGCCGATTTTATAAAAAAAATAAAGTTTTTACCATTTTTCGGAAGAAATGGTTCATATAATACAAAATAATCACGCATATGTGACTCAGAGAATGCTATTTTACATTCTCTGCGTGACTTTGAATATTTTTCTTCAAAACATTTCTCTTTAATCATTCTCGCATGAATTCAGTGGTTTTACATAAATTTCTGCCAGAGAACGTGCTCATTTCTGTTAAATGGCAGCGAAAATGGTGAATTCCTTACTACAATTCTATCAGCTCTGTTAGCCGTCAAATCGAACATCATGCAGAATTTAATTTGCACATTCTCTATGCTTTAAGTTCTCTGATTCAATTGCGATCAGGCGCGTGAACTGTAAAGAGCTAACAAAATCCTATTTGTGGATTTCACCATTTTTGGCTCAGAAGGAGAAATTTTAACAGTTATGAGTAAACAGAGCTGAGCCAGAGAACATAAAGACATAGAGAAGGTGTAGGTTCGATGTCGAGCGTTTTATGGAATTGAAGTACGGAATTTACCTCATAACTACAGAATTCACGCTGTGAATTTTAACATTTTTAACAGTTCTCCACATACTCAAATAAAGAATATGAAGAGAAATAATATATGTACGGCATATGTTGTCATAGCATGTGAGTTAATACCACCAGTTCACATTACATGAACATATCTATTATTTGTCACAAATATGTAACATGACATTTACGACTCATATGGTCCGTCATAAGTGGATTGGATATGTAGTTAAGAACAAATTTGAAACGTTGTACTTTGCCAAGATGTAATTCATAGATTGTAAGATGAATCTTTCCATTTGTAACATATGGTCTATCTCAAGTGGATTGTAGATATACTTCCTAGAATGTAAGATTAATATTTGTATCTAGGCTTAAGCAAAATATTGTATTTAAGAAAACGTAATAAAGAAAACGAAGCAGTTGCCCGTAGTTGCCCACGAAATCCAAAACAAAAATTAATTGCCGATCCTGCCAGGAGAATCGTAAAACTCCTGTTGGACCAAAATATAATAATAAGATTCGGCGGTAACCATTTAAGGGGACAAAAATCCCCGTGTTACCGTTTCAAAATCAATCAAGTATTCTCAACTGAGGAGAAAAGAAAAAAAGAAACAAAATGCAAACTCGCGAAATAAAAGAAATAACTAGTGTGATACTCAACGCGTAGGGTTCTGTAAGTCAGAAATTTCGCCAAAAACATCTTATTTCATCTAAACCTTACACACGGCCTCCAACGACGACCATCGCACAACCAACCGCCAAAGTTCTACTCAGAAGGCAAGAGCAGCAGCAAAGGCAACAATAACCGCAACAGTAGCAACAGCAACAGCAACAGTAACAACAGCAGCAACAGCAATAACAACATAAAATTAGTTGTAAGTAAAGCCTATATTTATTAATTAAATGGTAAATAATCCCACTAATAATTAAGTAGGAAAAATTGTTTCACTGTGAGTAATACAAAACCAATAATCAAGACACTCACAAGTGCCATTATTTAGAAAAAAAAAACAAAACAAATTCTTATACATCTATTAAACATATATAAATAAGAAATTTAACCATATTTTTGTGAGTATTGCTACATATATATGCTGTTTCATGAAACTCACTAATATATAAAAAAAAACAAACCCGAAAAATAAGGATTACAGAAGAGAGGCGATAGAAATAAAATTTTTTTTAAGCGAACAAGATAAGTTTAAAATTTTGCAAATGGCAGTCAATAATTTTGCTGCAGACGATATAGCTAGATTAATCGCTACACAAACCGCAAATTTGAGAACTGAGATAGCTCAGTTGAGTAATAGAATTAAAACTTTAACAAATGCGGCATATGTAAATGAGTATGAAACTCAAGGAAGTAATGATTCCATAACATGTGACGAAAATTTAGACATAATAAAGTCTTTGCCAGAATTCTTCGGTAAATCTTATGTCAGCTGGAGGGAAGCTGCAAAGAATTCGATGAGCCTATATATTGAAGGTAGTAGAAGATATTTTGGAGCATTAACTATCCTCCGAAATAAGATTGTAGGTGACGCCAATGATATGTTAACTAATCATGGAAAAGTTTTCAATTTAGAAGCAATATTTGCAAGGTTAGATTTTGTTTACGCCGACAGACGACCAATCACGTGATTGATCAAGAGATGAGCGTTATGAGACAAGAATCGACATCATTAATTGATTATTATAATGAAGTCAATCAGAAATTGACATTACTAATAAATAAAACAAAAATGGCGCACGGCACCAATTCAGATATTACAAAACATTTAAATATCAAGAATCGAGAAACCGCGTTAAGAACTTTTTAACTGGCTTAAATTACCCCCTAAACCAAATAATATTTACATTAACACCTACCGATTTACCAAATGATCTTGCTAAAGCACAAGAACTTAATTCAAATCAAATACGACCACAATTTGCTTTGCAATTTACTAAAAACAACCATGAAATTGGTTCACGAAACCAGCCTCAAGTTAATCGAAGATATCCGAATTTTCAGAATAATAATTCACACCAAATTTATTCCAATCACCCAGAACCTATGGAAGTGGATCAATCAATCCAAGTAATAAATAAACCCAGTCATGTGCAAAGAAACCAACCACATGTTAGGAGTAACAGGTATAATTGGCAGACCAATTATCAGCCCACAAATATACCAAAAAGGTCAATTGAAAGTGCACAAATAAGCACACAACCTCAACCAAAAATTCAATGAATTGATAATATTGGTGAGAACTATTTTTTAGGGTAAACTCCGATTTGCCGTATGTTATTAAAATCGAAAAAAAAAACTGGGCAAATCTTTAGAATTCTCATAGATACGGGGGCAACCAGCTCATATATACGGGCTGGAATTTATAATAATAAAAACATTTCAGTAATTAGAAAGAAGGTTAGAACCATTCATGGTTCGACCATAATAAAACATTTTCATAATATAAATCTGTTTGATATACAGGAACGTTTTTATGAAATTAACAATTTAGGGAGCGATCTTTTAATTGGAATTAATTTCCTAAATGAAAACGGAGCGACAATTGATATTCCAAATAGAAAATTGATTTATGGGGATAATAAAATGGAGAAAATAAATTTTCTCAATGATTTAATTATACTAAACCCCTTGGGGCAAAAGAGTCTTGAGGCACCCGTCATAGATAATACTAGCAAAAATGATACTAAGGATACAAAAATTAATGAAGCAAATGCTCACAACATTTTAAAAATAAATAATGTTAAAATTTCTAATGATCTTGCTGATACGTACAAATATAATAATAATGAAACGAAAGATATCAACATTACATTGCTAAGAGAGGATGTTATTAAAATAATAAATAAAGCTCATCAAAACGTGAACATGGGTTTACCTTTTAGAACAGATATTAAAGCAGAAATTAGAACTGAGGATGAGAAACCTATATGCTCCAAACAATATCCTTATTCTATATCTGCAAATAATTTTGTTAACAAGGAAATCGAAAGTTTACTCGCAAAAAGGATTATACGACATAGTAAAAGCCCGTATAATTATCCCGTTTGGGTCATTCCAAAAAAAGGAATAAATGAAGATGGTAGTCCGAAATTAAGACTGGCCATCGACTTTAAAAAAATTAATGAAAAAACAATAACCGACAGGTACCCAATGCCTAATCCCGAGCTGATAGTTTTTAATTTGGGAGAATCAAAATACTTTTCCACAATAGATTTAGAGTCTGGATTTAATCAGATATTGACGGAAGAAAACGACATAGAAAAAACAGCGTTTTCTGTAAATAAGAGAAAAAATTAATACCTAAGGATGCCATTTGGACTTAAAAATGATCCAAGTATATTTCAGAGAGCAATGAATAATATTTTAAATGAATGTATAGGAAAATTTTGTCACGTATATGTTGACGACATAATAGTATATTCAAAAACTTTAAGGGAACATATATCTCATTTGAAATACATATATAGTACAAACCCTCGAAGAAGCCCATATGAAAATATCTATAGAAAAATCAAAATTTATAGAAACCGAGGTTGAATTTTTGGGATACGTTGTATCCCATAAACTTATAAAAACTGATCCCAAAAAAGTAGAAACAATAAAAAATTACCCATATACCAAGACGTTACGACAACTTAGAGGATTTTTAGAATTAACGGGATACTATGGGAAATTTATAGGAAATTATGCAACAATAGCTAAACCACTAACAAAACACTTAAAGGGAGAAAATGATAAAATATCGCAGTATATGTCCAAAAAAGCAATTATTAATATTGATCAAGAAGGAAATGTTGCTTGTGAAACCTTAAGAAAAGCGTTACAAGAACAAGTTGAATTAGCTCAACCAAACTTTGAGAAAAAATTAATTTTAACTACTGAAGCATCTAAGGTTGCTGTAGGTGCAGTTTTATCCCAAGAAGGAAGACCAATAACATTTATCCCAAAGATACTAAACTCTGCCTAAAATTCCGCAATAAACGAAAAAGAATTATTCGCCATAGTTTGGGCATTAAATACATTACACCATTATCTTTATGCAGTAAAAAACTTAGAAATTCATACGAATCATCAACCATTAGCATTTGCAATGTCCGAAAAAAATCCGAATGTTAAAATGAAAAGATGGCGAGCTTTTATTGAGGAGTTTTCTCCAAAAATAATTTATAAACCGGGAACAACAAATGTAGTTGCTGACGCATTATCAAGACAAGTATTAAATAATTTAACTAGTTCATATGAGTCGAGTGACTCAAGTGATTTACTAATAGAAGCCCGACATTCCGCATAAAGTAGCGATGAGTACCAAATTCATGAAACAAAAAAACCTTTGAATCATTTTAAGCAACAGATAGTAATCGATAATGGAGCAAGGATTACTGTCTTAGAGACTATTTCTTCTTTTAATAATAAACGTTTTTTAATTGAATATGACAGTCCAGAAAATATAATCGGTATTTTAAAAGAAAATATGAATCCAAAAGTAGTTACAGGAATATTTGCACACCTGAAGTGCTATATGCAATAAAAAACATTTTGAAGGAGACATTTCCCACGATAAAATTTCTATATACCAAACTATTCCCTAATGATATATACATACAAGAAAGAAGATCAAGGAACGATAATTGAACAAACACTTAATTGAGCGCATAGAAATTATAGGGAAAATTTGGCACAAATTAGGCAGCAATATTATTGGCCTTTAATGATAAAACAATTTAAACAGTATGCAAAAAATTGTAGCATATGTAATAGTAATAAACATAAAAGACATCCGAAACTAATTCCAATAGGAGAAGCACCAATATTAGATATTTTTTTCGTACAAAAGCTTAAATTTCTTACATGTATCGATTCATATTCCAAACTGTTACAAACATTTCCAAATGTTAAAAGTATGGTCATTGATAATGATCCAAGCTTAAGTACGATACAGTTCAAGTCTTTAATGGAAAGTATAAATGTACAAATTTATTACTGTACACCACGCCACAGTACAAGTAATGGCCAAATAGAAAGAGTTCATTCAACACTGATTGAAATCTCCCGATGTTTAAAGCAAGAACACAGCTTAATTAGCAATTTTGAATCAATTATGAGAGCAGTTCAACAGTATAATAAAACAATTCATTCTGTAACAGATAAACAACCTTGCAACATTTTATTTACTAAATAACCTCACGAAAATATGAAAAATGTGTTGCAACACGCACAAGAGAAAATGTTAGAGCAGCATAACTAGAAAAGGCTTCAGAAAAGTTATCACAAAGGAGATATTACATATAAAAAAATATATGGGGAAAGAAATAAATTTAAATACAAAAAACAAGCAGTATTAAAAGATTTAGGAAATACAGTTAAAATACAAAACAGAAACAGAATAATTCATAAAGACAATATCAAATCTTAAATCTTTTACCTTCAATATACAAGAAAAATAAATTGTTTGTCTAAATATTGTCACGTATAAACAGACTTCCATCAAAAAATAATTAGAAGTCGAAGATAATATAAAATGTATCGAATATATATTTAAGAGTCAAATTTAAATAAATTGTAAATATAAATTAAGATTTCAAAATGTTGCTGTTCAAATTGATAAATTAGTCTATAGCCTCACATACTACATATTTATATATCTTTGAATCGGGACGCTTCAATTTAAGAGGTGGGGGAGTTAATACCACCAGTTCATATTAAATGAACATATCTATTATTTGTCATATATATGTAACATGACACTTACGATCCATATGGTCCGTCATAAGTGGATTGGATATGTAGTTAAGAACAAATATGAAACGTTGTACTTTGCCAAGATGTAATTCATAGATTGTAAGATGAATCTTTCCATTTGTAACATATGGTCTATCTCAAGTGGATTGTAGATATACTTCCTAGAATGTAAGATTAATATTTGTATCTAGGCTTAAGCAAAATATTGTATTTAAGAAAACGTAATAAAGAAAACGAAGCAGTTGCCCGTAGTTGCCCACGAAATCCAAAACAAAAATTAATTTGCATGCGCAATCAAGGAATATTGAAGAAAAGTAAGTTCTTTGATACAAATACAGCTCTCTCACATACTCAAGAATATGAAGAGACATGATCATTATGATACTCCCAGCCAGAGAATATTGAAGAAAAATAATTTAATTGATATTCAATAGGAAATATATTCCCTTATGTACAACTTTTATTTATTATTTTTTAAATTATTTTGTAATTTCATCTTATTTTATAATAAGTTATTATTAATAATTTCAGTATATTGTAATATATTTCTTTAAATAAGGAATCGCTTGTATGTATGTACAGCTGCAGTCAATATAATAGCACCACGCATAAATGTATATTGACTCCGTTTATATCTCTTTAACTCTTGGACCAATTCAACTCATAACAAAATAATAAATTCTTTGATGCTAATAGTTCGTTATCATACAAAAAGTATTTGGTTTTAGCAGTTTATAATATGTTAATGAATTTAAATAAACACCTTAAAAACTACACAGTCAAAATAATAGCACTTCAACTCAAACATTCAAAGGGAATAACAAGTACCGCACGCATCTTTTCGCATCTACGTTGTCACGGGCAACTGTCTGTCGAAGCACTGACGCGACGACAAAGCGTTACAACATTGTGTTTCTGGTAGCAAATCCAAGCTGTGCCGAAAAAAATAAACGAATGGCTCGCGATTTTTACCGCTTCCCTTGCTCCTCGAACAGCTTCGCCCACAAGCTAGCGTAAATATATATGGTTTTGTATGAGCTTGCAGACATATCGACGCTGATTTTTGCGATCCACGGAAAAGTATTTTAGAATTGACAAATATTGTAAACCCACAACAGCTATGTTGCCACTTTTCTCACTTTTTTCTTAGAACAAACACCATAAAGTTGTTCAATTTATGATTTTTAGCTTTTGCCATCGTCGCGAGAAGACGCTTGTTGGCAAAGGCATGCTCGGGGAGATGTTACGGCGTCTGTTTTTATGAATGAAGCGAGGTCGCTTGTGGAATATGCGCCAGCGTTTATGAATGAAATCGTTTTTGTTGTAAAATTTACTACATTTGGTCTTCGCCAATACGACTGCCATATTGATTTGCCATGCTTATGCTATTTGAGACAATTGTTGTTTACGTAGAACAATGTTTCAAGTTTTCTTGGTGACATATTCACATGTGTAGGTACATATATTGTTTTGATAAATTTAATTTCTATTAGTAAGAAATATAATACAAAAATATTTATAGTATAGTATATTATGTAAAATCAAATTAAATTATTAAATAAGCAAGTCCAAATTATTATGCATACATTCATACAAAATATCATCTCATATCATAATTATTTTTACATGTCAATATGGAATTGCTGAGGGCAGAACACCAAAGCATACATACATACATACATACATATGTATTTTCATATGTATCACATAAAAGCGATCCTCTGGTTTAAAGCTGACATGAAGCATGAAAATATCACAATGCTGTTGTTGGGAGTATCATAAGAAGCATGCATATATTCTCTGCATGGGCATACATGCTATGGCATCATATGCCGAAAATACATACATACATATATTCAAAATACCTCAAAATCAGAGTCGAATGCTATTATTTATAAATATATAAATTATTTTTAATAGTTTGTTATCTGATTTGATATTTTATATTATGAAAAACTCTAATTCAAAAGTTATATGTGTACAAAACTATATATGCGAATTGAGCAATGGCAACATTGTTCAAATGAAAACAAACAAAGATGGCAGATTTCTGCGTTTTTACCACGGGCTCAACTTTTGGCACATTTTGCTCGCTAAGAAAGGCAAAGAAAGGAAGGGAGTAGCGTTTTTGGCTGTTTCTGCTATCAATGTGTCGAAGCACTAACACGACGACAAAGCGTCGCAACATTATGTTGCTGGTAGAAAATCCGAGCTGTGCGGAAAGAAACTAACAAACGATGGCCGATTGTCACCGCTTCCCTTGCTGCTCGAACAGCTTCGCCGACAAGCTAGCGTAAATATGTAAGCGTTAAACATTTAACGCAACCTTTTCCGAACTCGCATAAGAAGTTTAACTTCAAAAACGACACATTTTTTTAAGAGAAAATTTTCGGACAGGCTTCCAAATGCCTACAATAAAAATATCCTTAACTTGCATAGAGCAAATATGGATATTAAATTCTTTTTGGACGCCTATGTTTGCTGCAGCTATATAGTTAATTATATAAATAAATCCAATAGAAGGGTATCAACACTACTGAGACAAGCCATGAAGGAAATAAATGCTGGGAATTTCTCCATTAAAAGAAAACTGCAGCACATCGGAAACAAATTTGTAAACGGGTCGGAAATATCGGCTCAAGAAGCAGTAGTAATGGAGAATATTTATCAATACATCACACCCAAACAATCGAGTAGGGGTGCTAAAGCTGAGACGTGAATTGGATGCTTTACAGTAGAATTCTACGGACATACTATATATGTACCGAGTGTACTGGAGCACTATTCTCAAAGGCCCGATCAATTGGAAGAACTATGCTTAGCAGATTTTGCAGCATGGTTCAGATTTTCCAAAACAAGTAGGAATATTTCTGTTAATAATGAAGACTACAATGAAGTAGAAGACGAGGATGACATGACAGGTGCACTTCCAATGGCATTAGAAAATGGATCAGGATTTTTAAGGAAAATGAAGCAAGCACTTATTCTGCGCTGGAAACGTTTTAGCGTTGAAAATTCAAGAGCTAATTTCTTCAGAGAAACTGCCATGATCTTTCACCTCTGGAGAAATGAGGAGACCGAGCTCTTAAATAATGATGTCGAGAGTGTTTGCAACGCACATAAGGAGCAAATTGAGCAGAATAAGTTCAAATATGACAAATTTTTATCCAACGAGCTTCAACGGATTCTGGAAAACCAGCATGTTTCAGCGGAAGAAATAGCTGATGAGAGAGCTGCCTCTCAACTTTTGGATCCCGAATTCAGAGCTCTAGCTTTTCCAGAGCAAGTAGGAGATGTTAATGTTTTTCACGACAACAACAATAGTGTGGAAGAGGCGGTTCGATTAATTAAACTCCCACCTCTAATATTAGAAGGAGATTTACTGGCAATGGTACAATCTTTTAACAACAAGCAGAGAAAATATTTTTCTCAAGTAATGCACAATGTTAGTAAGAAGAAAATCTTTTACGAATATGTCGGAGGTGGTGCTGGAGTGGGCAAAACCCGGTTTATAACGAATATGAGTCGTTGACATTGCGCGCTAACAGTGTACAGGAACTAACCCCGAAACAGCCAAGGTGTTACTCTGCGCACCCACTGGCAAAGCAGCATTTGGAATTGAAGGTCAAACACTTCATTCCGTTTTTTCACTCACCGTTAACCAGTCCTCCGCCGATCTTCGGCCCCTCAATAGTGACACATTGAACACTATTCATACTAATCTCATAGATATTAGGCTATAAATTGATGAAATTTCAATGGTTGGAGCAAAGATGTTTGCGTATTTAGATTGAAGGCTAAAGCAATGTTTTAGGAGCAGTGCTTACTTTGGAGGCATTCCAATTATCGTGTTTGGTGACTTAAAACAGTTGCCACCAGTAAGAGATCGATGGATATTTGCGCCGAATGGTAATGATCATTACAGTGTTATTACAAGAACCCCACTTTGTGATCAATTTCGGTACTTTGAGCCCACCGAAATAATGCGTCAGCGTGAAGATCAAGAATTTGCCATCGCTTTAAACAACATGTCAGAGGGAAATATGGCACAAGCTGGCATCTAATTAATCAAAAGCAGGCGTTGCGTCAAGTGATTTATGTCCACAGCTAGAACGAAAGACATTAAGTTATATTTTTGAAATATTATATTTGAATTATAAAGTTTTCTTTTCATTTACTTAACCTAATAATATGAAACATATTTACTTTAACCTATTCCTAAAAGTTAACAAAATGAATTGCTCTCCTCCTTTTTATACTTACATTCCAACTGTTTTATCCCGTTAGCTTAACCCTCTAACAGGCAAGACCGCCCTGAGGCGGCCTTTAATAAATTGTCACAAATTCCTAAGAAATTTTTTTGTTGTCTACAACTGTTATAAGAACCGTTATATAATACATCAACTCATATTTTCTTAGTATCAACAAATGTATTGTGACGTTTCGTTTTGTTGTTATCGTCAGTTGAATGCAGAAATTCAGTGTTACAGGTCAATTAATTACAGCTTCGATTTTAAAATTTTCAAAATTAAAATATAAGGGGTTTTATCGAAATATTCATACGGAATAATTTTTTATTGATTATGTAAGTTAATTTATTTTAAGTTTATATTTTTTTTATTAAAAAATAGAAAGTATTTCTAGTTTTAAGAACACATACACGAAGAATCAGTTGAAATAGACGAGGATGATAGTGATTTTAACAGTGACGATCAATTGGACGACCGCGATTATATGCCTGATGAAATATCTCCGGAAAATGAACATGCTTTGTTACGTGTATTCGGAAAATTAATCAAGCAACTGATTTTTTATACAAATCACCGATATGTCTTTGAATATAAATTCAATGGATGATATACCTGTAAGATTATCAGGTATTACTGAAATACCTGAAGCATCTTTTTCTACCGCAGCAAGGTCATTGACAGCAATACATTTGAAAGCAAAACAAATACCAAATTCTCCATTATCAACCCTGGAAACTAATAGTTCCTTAGTCATTCTGGTGGTTTTACAGGTTCAGGTACATATGTATATGTTTTTCATTCAAAGTTTGCGCTTTTATAGAAATTGAAAATATAAAAATGCAAATGATTTTTTAACCATTATTTGGCGAAACAAAAATATGCGTTTGCATGTGAATGAAGTGGCTTTCCGGTGCAACTCACGCTCACCGCCACGTATAACAAAGGTGGACACACAGATGGAAATATTCTACTATTTTTCTAGAAAACAACTAGTTCTATTGATTGTGGAAGAAACAAATCGGGCAGCTTATTCTGAAAATATCAACAGCCAGTTTAAGATCGATACTGAAGGAGATTTCAAATACGAGTACTCTTGTATGTTTCGTCATTTATATGTCCGTTTAAAAATGCTTTCACTGCAATTCAAGAAACAATGGCTGTGAAACAGTTTTTGGCGATTAAAAGATATTTGCCTTTTAGAGATGAAAGCGAGAGGATTGAAAAAGGTAAACCATGATGATCCATTGTTTCGTATACGAAAATTGACTACTCGTCTTTGAGTCGATGAGCAAATGTGTAGCACAAAACTTAAACCTCTTTTTCGACAGTATACTATTATGCCAAATAAGTCCCACAAGTGGGGAATAAAATTGTTCATCTTGTGTGACTCCTCTGGATTTGCGAATCGCTTCGAAGTCTATAACTGCGCTTGCGATAACATCATTTTACCAGGACAGCCGGATCTTGGAAGTACCGCAAGTGACGTTGTACGTTGTACATAAGTTTGAAATACATGTTTCATTTTTCCGCAACGGGTATCTAAAGGTAACGATGTATAGAAATTGTCGAAGTGGAGTGAGTAAAATCAGATATTGTTTGTGATAGTCGTACAACGTCACTAGCATGTACCAATTTTCCACAACGGGCATCTAAAGGTAACGATGTATAGAAATTGTCGAAGTGGAGAAAGTGATGAGTAAAATCAGATATTGTCTGTGATAGTCGTAAAATTGGTACATGTATTTTCCGCAACGGGCATCTACAGCTTGGGCACGATACGAGCGAATCGATATTAAGTTCAGAAACGCAGTGGTTTTGTTACAAATGTAAATTAATTTATGCTGCTCAACTACGAAAAACTGTCATCACAAAAACTAATAAACTTTGTTATTTGAATTCCCCTAGTTATTGAAAATCTTCTTTTGTTTTTCTTATTTTCTTTTCTTTTGAAATAAAATGAAGTTTTAATTGAAACCACAACTATTTCTTTATTTTGACCTAATCTGGTAAGGCTGCCCTGAGGCGGGCTTCAGATTATTCTCACTTGCGAGCACAAAAAAATGAAAACAAATAATATGATGATATTTTTGAGGTTTATGGAGCCTAATTACCTTAGGAAAAAATTCTCAATCTTTTCTATCCACGATTTTAGTTTTGCCTGTTAGAGGGTTAAGTTTTAGGATAAGTGAAATATGAGCTAGAATAAAGAATTTAATGGTAATAAGACCGCAATCGAATTTGCGCGCGTTTCTCTTTTTTCTCGCTATTTCGCCGTCGCAATTTTCGGAAAAGTTAAATATTCGAAGTACAGTTGATTTCTGTGAAGTGAACTATTTAAAAATATCAAATAAACACGAATCCCAAAAAACTTTAATTCTCAAAAACGCTTGAGAAATTTCATGGTGCCCCAGCAGGAACAAATGCGTGAATAAAAAATTTAATTAAAAAGTAACATACAAAGTGTATCAATAAGTGCACAAAGTTCTTGTAAAAATTGCCAAAGGTACCCTTTCGGTTTTCGGATTTTCGGTGTTCACGGTTTAGTGACAAAACAACAAATTATAAAAAGCAAAACGTTGCAATAAACGATAAAAAAGATTAAAAATTCTTTCGTATATATCGGGTGATTTTTTTGAGGTTAGGATTTTCATGCATTAGTATTTGACAGATCACGTGGGATTTCAGACATGGTGTCAAAGAGAAAGATGCTCAGTATGCTTTGACATTTCATCATGAATAGACTTACTAACGAGCAACGCTTGCAAATCATTGAATTTTATTACCAAAATCAGTGTTCGGTTCGAAATGTGTTTCGCGCTTTACGTCCGATTTATGGTCTACATAATCGACCAAGTGAGCAAACAATTAATGCGATTGTGACCAAGTTTCGCACTCAGTTTACTTTATTGGACATTAAACCAACCACACGAATGCGTACAGTGCGTACAGAAGAGAATATTGCGTCTGTTTCTGAGAGTGTGGCTGAAGACCGTGAAATGTCGATTCGTCGCCGTTCGCAGCAATTGGGTTTGTGTTATTCGACCACATGGAAGATTTTACGCAAAGATCTTGGTGTAAAACCGTATAAAATACAGCTCGTGCAAGAACTGAAGCCGAACGATCTGCCACAACGTCGAATTTTCAGTGAATGGGCCCTAGAAAAGTTGGCAGAAAATCCACTTTTTTATCGACAAATTTTGTTCAGCGATGAGGCTCATTTCTGGTTGAATGGCTACGTAAATAAGCAAAATTGCCGCATGTGGGGTGAAGAGCAACCAGAAGCCGTTCAAGAACTGCCCATGCATCCCGAAAAATGCACTGTTTGGTGTGGTTTGTACGCTGGTGGAATCATTGGACCGTATTTTTTCAAAGATGCTGTTGGACGCAACGTTACGGTGAATGGCGATCGCTATCGTTCGATGCTAACAAACTTTTTGTTGCCAAAAATGGAAGAACTGAACTTGGTTGACATGTGGTTTCAACAAGATGGCGCTACATGCCACACAGCTCGCGATTCTATGGCCATTTTGAGGGAAAACTTCGGAGAACAATTCATCTCAAGAAATGGACCCGTAAGTTGGCCACCAAGATCATGCGATTTAACGCCTTTAGACTATTTTTTGTGGGGCTACGTCAAGTCTAAAGTCTACAGAAATAAGCCAGCAACTATTCCAGCTTTGGAAGACAACATTTCCGAAGAAATTCGGGCTATTCCGGCCGAAATGCTCGAAAAAGTTGCCCAAAATTGGACTTTCCGAATGGACCACCTAAGACGCAGCCGCGGTCAACATTTAAATGAAATTATCTTCAAAAAGTAAATGTCATGAACCAATCTAACGTTTCAAATAAAGAACCGATGAGATTTTGCAAATTTTATGCGTTTTTTTTTTTTTTAAAATTATCAAGCTCTTAAAAAATCACCCGATACATATGCGTACATGGTGCCAAGCCGCTGTTGCTTAAGTCGTTAAGCATAATTTCTTTTTAATTTAAATTTATTTCACAACAGTTTGCTCATGGAACGAAAACTGAAAGTCATAATAAATGAGTTTTTATTTTTCCTGTATTATGATTAAAAATAAACTCTAAAAAAAATAATAGAAACCTTACTTACTAACTTTTAAACACCCCAAAACCCCCCCCCCCCCCTGCATTCGCCCCTGTTCATAAATAATGCGTTCTTGGGCTGCTGAGGCTTATTTTTGAATTTCGACATACAGATTTTGTATGCCGTTCCCCAGGGGTCTATGTTCGCCTCTTCACAGAGCTTTTCGAAACAGGATCTCTTACTACGGATAATGGCTGATTTCTGGAGCTTTTTTTGGCATTTAAATGCTCCTCTGAGGCTGATTTCGTTGTCACCTCCTGGTTACGCTGTAGGCGGCGTCTAGCTGAGTGACAAAGTTTCCTCAGCTTGGCAATTTCGTCGTTCCACCAATATACCGGCTTTCGATTGTTATAGTATCTCGTCCTGCGCATAGTTGCATCGCATGCTGCAACTAGTTCCTTCCGCACAGCGGCTACTTAGTGGGCTGCGTTTTCGCCTGATGCATTTGCCGTACTCCAGACACTCTCAAAAACGTCGGTATCAAATTCCTTTTGCCGCCAGCTTCGTTTCGGGAGGTATTTCTCGGACAGTGTTTCGTTCTCCCAAGAAACGGTTTCTTGGGAGAACGAAACTTCAGCAATTATAGCCATATAGTCACTATTTGTGTACATATCTGACACCTTCCAGTTAGTATGCCTGCTAAGCACGTCGTTAGCAAACATTAAGTCTATTATTGAACCTTTATTTCCCTTTTGAAAGGCATTTTTTGTGCCACTGTTTAAAATCGTGAGGTTTGTTTGGCTCAAAAATTCTAGAATGAGGCGACCACGATGATTAGTAATTCTGCTACCCCAAGCAGTAGACCATGCGTTAAAATCTCCCGCTATTATTATAGGCGATTTGCTTCTGATTTCTAGAGATAACTCCAGGAGAAAATCTTCAAATTAGCTAATTGTTGCGTTTGGACGAGCATAGCAGCTTACAAAATATATTCCTTCTATATTCGCCCATGTAAAGCCGTTATGGGTTTCGTTGGAACGGGATGTGAAGGCTTGACCTTTGCAGGTCCATATTGCCGCTTTGCCATTTATATCTTTACTCCAAGTGCTTTCCGAACGTTGAGAACATTGTTCGCTTAATAGGGCGACATCTATGTTTTCTTCCAGCACCGTCTGTTTTAGAAGGTCTTGTGCTGCAGCGCAATGGTTGAGATTTAATTGCAATATCTTCATTTTTTCGTTGACTTCAGCATATCTGCGTATTTAGGACATACCGTACTTGGAACGGAGTGCTCCCCTTTACAGATCATACAACTTGGGGAATTTATGCATGTCTTTGCCACGTGACCTGGGGTTCCGCAACGTGTAACTTAAAATAATTCAATAAAACTCAACTTTCGTTGTCCACGTTAATCTTTATTCTGCCTCTTTACAAAAGTTCTTCGCTCAACCAAACGCAGCTCGAAGAAGTTTCACCAACGCTTTGCGCTAGACAATAC
Source organism: Bactrocera neohumeralis (assembly GCF_024586455.1). NCBI lineage: Eukaryota > Metazoa > Arthropoda > Insecta > Diptera > Tephritidae > Bactrocera > Bactrocera neohumeralis. The sequence continues at coordinate 20,530,596 of NW_026089622.1, forward strand.
AACAATCGTTATTCGTCTCATGTATTTGTTGTAATCTGAAAGTGCTGTTGTCACGACTTAAATCAAGCGCGAGAGCAAGTTGCTTAGTGCGCATGTCCAATGACGAAATCACTCAAACTTAGTTCAACTAATACAAAAAGAGTGTTGTGTAATGAAGTTGAGCTTAAACAAAAAGTACGATCAAATAAGTGTTCACAGGTTAGCGAGTTTGTGCAAGCATTCTTAACTGCCTTCCTTCTCAAATTCGAAACGTCCCCGTTGCGGATATCCAATGTAAATGTTGGCTTGGGAGTTCGAATAATTATATTAAAAATTGTTGTTTGAAATTTCTAATTTGTTGCTAATGTAAATGCGTATCGCAATATATAGGACGCTGCTTTAATACGTGGTGGCCGTGGTCTCTGTTGGTGCGGAGGGTGAAAAGCTTCAATATCAACAAAAGTAACGCATTTGTAGTTTAAAGTTGAATGTAACAATAACATAATAGCGTAACAAACATAATTGAACTCAAACTTAGTTTACGAAACATATGTACATATTTTAACTGATTTCTTATATAAATTTCCTATATTGTAAATAATCAAAATTGATAATGATGTGCTTTAATCTCTGAATAATTTTAAAAAGTTTGCCAATGTTATGTGCTTTTGCAGTAACGTAACTTTCAAAATTTGTGGGGAAAGTTCAACATTTATCGCAAGTTACTTTTATGGATTTTTTTTCCATCGATCAAAACCGTGGTGCCTAGATCTTCTTCAACAACTTTTTCGACAAATATCTTATTAAATTTATTTCCTTGACGCCTGTTCCTTCTCAAAAACACCTTCTCTCCAGGTTCATAAGTTCTCTTTTTTTATTGTTATTAAGCCTATTTAATACTTTTTGAAAAATGTCGATAGGTTTAGCATTTGTTGAAGAGTGAATGCTGTTGTTGTATTTATGAGTAGCTAATAGAACAAGATCAATGGTCTCGCTTTGCTGTTGTTGTTCTTTAATGCAGCGAGCTATTTCCATTAAAGTTGAATGGAACCTCTCAACCTGCCCATTACTCTGACTATGTAATGTTGGAATAAAAAATTGTTCAATCGAAAAGTTGTCTCGAAGCAAGGTTTTAATTGTCATCGAATGAAAGGCCTTTTCATTGTCCGAAACAAAATTTTGCGTGTTATTAAATATTAATAATATTTCGAGAAGCGCTTCTTTAATATCAATTGTAGAACGTGAAGATATGGGTTTAACAATGGCATATTTAGAGAATTTGTCTATGCAAGTCAGGAAATGTTGTCTGTCTGTGAGGAAAATGTCTACGTGAAGGATCTCGCCATGCATATTTGGAATAAGCGTTTTTCCTATTTCGAGATTGACCGGTTTACGCTGGTATTTATTTTCAAGGCATATCTTACAGTTGGCAATTAGGGATTTTAATAACTTTTTAATACATGGGAAAAAATATTCACGAAAAATTTGCTTAAAATTTTCTTGCAAGCAACGGTGCGCGCGGTTATGCTCCGTAGCAACTGTTTCGAGCTGGTCAGTTTTGTTAATTAAGTCTAATACAAATGCTTCTGTATGTAGAAATTTTATACCGGGAAAAAATAAAATCAAACCGTTTTGTATTTCTGCTAATGTTGATAAGTCACGTTCGTAATATTTGGGTTTACGGCTGTCTTTAAACATTCGAGTAGATTTTCAAGCGAATCAAAGGAAATCGTATGACGGATATACTTCTGAAATAAAATCTTTGTACATTTTTTTAAACATGATGATTTTGTAAGTATAAGCTGGTTCTTAAATTGATTTATTGGGTATTTTATTGTCTTTATAACTCTGCTTAATGATTCCTCACTATGAGCTGTGCCCATTGATTCGCTCAAATTATTGATGAACTGTCGGGAGAGCGCATCTGCGACCTTGTTCTCACTTCCCGGCTTATAGTGAAATGTCGGCGAAAACTCTTCGATAAAGGCACGCCACCTCTTCATTTGGGTATTCGGATTTTTGTCCGACATCGAGAATATTAGTGGCTGATGATCTGTAAAAATCTGGATATTTTTAACCCCATAAAGGTAATGGCGAACAGTTTTTAGAGCCCAAACTATAGCCAGTAGTTCACGTTCGTTTGTCGCATAATTCTGCTGCGTTGAGGAAAGTGTGCGGGAAATCATCGTTATAGGCCTATTGTTTTGTGATAATACAGCTCCCAGTGCATTTGAAGATGCATCGGTGGTTAGCTCGAAGGGTCGATTAAAATCCGGGTATTGAAGCAAAACATCTTCTGAAGCTAATATTTTCTTAATTTTTTGAAAAGCAGACATGGCGTCTGGGTCCAGTTTTATTTTGATATTTTTGGACTTGCTAGCTCCGACGTGCCCATTCTCTCCTCTCAAATATTTTGTCAAAGGTTTGACAATGGCGGCATAATCCTTAACGAATCTTCGGTAATAACCTGCAAGACCGAGAAAGGATCGCAAGGACCGTAGGTTTTCTGGAACTTTGTAATTCTTAATGTCATGGATTTTGTTTGGGCAAGTTTTTATACCATCTTGGGAGACCAAAAATCCCAGGAACTCGACTTCTGTATGAAAAAATTTTGATTTCTCTGGTGAAACTCTCATTTTAGAATTTTCTAACTTGGTTAAAACTATATTTAAGTCTTTCAGATGTGAATACTGATCAGGCGAAAAAATAATTATGTCGTCGATATATACATGACATATTTTACCGATTTCTTCGCGAAGAATATCATCGATCGCTCGTTGAAAAATGCTTAGAGCATTTTTCAAACCAAATGGCAAGCGACAAAATTCGTACTTCCCATTGTTTATATTGAACGCCGTTTTCGGTCTATCCCTTTCACGTTAATTAATTTGGTGAAATCCTGATTTTAAATCTAGAGTAGTAAAATACTTGGACTTTCCAAAGTTAGACAAAATAACGGAAGTGTCAGGTATGGGATATCGATCAGAGGTAGTATTTTCGTTGATTTTTCTAAAATCGATCACCAGCCGTAACTTTTGCTTGCCATTTTCATCAAGGCCTTTTTTGGTTACTACATGGACAGGGGAATTATAAGGTGATGACGACTTGCGTATTATACCGTCCTTTAGGAGTGACTTAATTTCTGAATTTATGAACTCTGTTGCTGACATTGGATACGGGTAACTTTTGCTAAAAATTGGGTCATCCGTGGTAGTACTTATTGTAGCCTCCACGTTCGTGTTGTATGGAAGGGCACGGTCTGGATGTGCAAACGCATTCGTATTATTATTAATCAATTGGTGGAATTCAGATCGAATATTATCAGGAACAGAATCTTCGTTAATTGTAATCAAGTTAATTTGATTGCAGCAAAGATACTGAAGTTTTACGTAACTATTCTGATAATGCAGATATCCAGCATCGATGTCAATTTTCGCCCCAATTTCTTTAAGGAAGTCGTAACCGATTATACCATCAAACGTTTTAAGATTATTAAGTAAGTAAAAGGTTGAGGTGTGGTTAAGGACATTGATCAGGCATTTTCTGTTTATGAAATTAATCCCGTTTAGTGATTTCAATGTAAAAGGTGTATCCATTTGTTTAATTCCGTCAAGAAATGGAAGATTTTTTATAAAATTTTTCGAGGTACCCGTATCAATTAATAGTTTAAGCTCCTGACCATCTGCTGTTGTTTTAGTGATAAATGGTAGTTGCGACTTCAGTTTAAAAAGTTAATCTCTGAATTAACTTTACAATCGCTTATATGGTTGGGCCCATCGCCGTAGTTGCTGTCGGTGTAAAAATGAGAAGCATAATAATCGTAACAATGTTCATCGTTTTCAGATTCATCAGAAACTGTGCCAATTTATACTGGCATAAAATTTACACGTTGAGTCTTCGGGTAAGGTTTTTGAAAATAACCAGATTGCTCACGAGGACGTTTAAATACTATGGCTTGATTGGGTTGTTGAGAGACGATTGCGTTATTTTGATTAGGATTACGATTTCGATACATAGACGTGCCAGCATCGACATCCATTGGGACTGATCTATTATTATAATTAATTGAACGATTTTGTTGGTTTTCTTGCGGAAAATTATACTGTGGCATAGTTGTTCTTGCCTTATTTGGCTTTAATGAATTACCCATCGCAAATGTTTGAGCGAAATCATAGCGTTTGTGGTTCATCTCAGGCTCCTGCGCTACGGCCAATGCTGTAGGCAAATCCTTTGGTGCTGAGGAGAAAAGGATATCGCATAGAGGACGGCGAAGGCCCGATATAAAAACTCGAAGGACATTTTCTCTTGCACGATCTTTAAGAGCTTTTATAACTTCAGTATTACCGCTGTTCGCCATTATTTGCTTATGTATGATAAGCGTCAAGTGCTTGTCCACTGCGTCGTAATAGTCTGTTATTGTCAGGTTTCCTTGCCTTAGAATGCTTAATTCCGATTCTAGAACATGAACGGGTCTCTTGTCTGCGTATGTTTGGTCTAACCTAGCAATTATTGCTTTAAAATTTAGTACGGTATTTAAAGATGATAACGTCGAGTTTGCTGCACCTGTAATTTTATTTCTAAAAATACCCATTGCAACGTAATACCTTTCTGAACCTTCGGGATAGTAATTAATAGCGAAGTTGGCCGAAGAGCGCCAAGCAGGATAAGATGAGGCATCGCCACTAAATTCCGGTAAAGATTTTATTAAGTCGAGACTAGAATTTTTAGAGGCTATTGAAGGGTTAACAGAGACCGGTTCGTAGGGCTCAACATGTGGTAGTTGAAGACGATTTAAAGCTAAGGTAAGTTCGCTAATTTGTGCCGATAGTTCCCGTTTGGTGCGTTCGGTTGCACCTACTACGATTTCTAAAACCTGTTCTCGTGTGACCTCCATTTTGAATTTTGATACAAAGAGAAATTACCGCTATATAACATTAAACAAATGAACAATAGAAAATGCTATAAATTTATTAACTAAAAGTTTTAATCCTCTTATATTCTCAAAGCTGCAGATAAATTTATAAGTACATCCTGCTTACTTGGAATAACTTAGATATGTTGAGAAAATTTTGACTTGAGATTGCCTTTCTTAGTGCGTGTTAAATACGCTATTTGGAATAAAATCTTACTAAGCTTTCACAGCTCGCAAAACGGGTGTTTGAAATCTATATTTCAATTTTCCTCTTCTCATATAGAGTTCGCAATCTTGCAGTTTTTAACGATGGAAAAAATTATGGAACCAACTTGTATTACGAAAATTTCAATTAATCAATTAACTTTTCAACACGTCTATGTTACGTAACTCACTATGATCCAACAACACTTAAAAAAGGCACTGACATACATACAGTTTTAATTTATTTGACGTCAATATCAAATTTTATATATTTTTTTAATTTTTTTTAATTTTTCACTATTGAACAATTATCAATTTCGATCATTACTTACATAATTTCAACAAATTTTTATTTCTGGTTTGCCAAGCTTAAAATGAAGAGTAAAGACTCGAATGTAGAATTCCCACGATGCAAAAAAAAGTGTCCAGCCACGTGAAGATGAAAAAAGTTCAACAACGCTGCAACTTTCCCACTTCGTTTGGAATTTATATTGGTTTTTGTGTAACCTGCCGGTTGATTCGTCCTTCCTTATAGGAATAATACTTGTAGAATTGATCAAATCGACCGTTCAAAACAAGTTGCGAATAGAATTTTCTCGACAGGCCCCACGTTGGGCGCCACTTAAAATAATTCAATAAAACTCAACTTTCGTTGTCCACGTTAATCTTTATTCTGCCTCTTTACAAAAGTTCTTCGCTCAACCAAACCAAGCTCGAAGAAGTTTCACCAACGTTTTCCGCTAGACAATACAACAATCGTTATTCGTCTCATGTATTTGTTGTAATCTGAAAGTGCTGTTGTCACAACTTAAATCAAGCGCGAGAGCAAGTTGCTTAGTGCGCATGTCCAATGACGAAATCACTCAAACTTAGTTCAACTAATACAAAAAGAGTGTTGTGTAATGAAGTTGAGCTTAAACAAAAAGTACGATCAAATAAGTGTTCACAGGTTAGCGGGTTTGTGCAAGCATTCTTAACTTGTACAAAGGAAAGACCTATCAGAGGGGCTGCAACATTTGTGTGCTATATGTCCTAGTCGGAAGCACCTAAAACTACGATATTATAATCTATGCTATCTCTGGGCGATGAGAAGAAAATATCAAACGCCATTATAATACATTTAATGATGACAAAGGTGGACACTGCCACCCGATCCAAGTGGGAGGAGCAACTTGACCAAGACCACTTATCATTATGGAAGGATTGCGAAGCAACTTTAAATAGGAGATTCCAGCAGTTAGCAGCAGAAGGAGCATCTAGTTCGAGGACGAAACTCAGAGCCACAACCAGAATGAACCACATGAAGCAGCCACACATGGACAAGACAAAATCAGTTTTAGTTGCTGCAAGTCAAAGGAACACCTTTTAACTGCCTGCCCCACTTTCAAGCGCTTCCAGTACAACAGAGGTTTGAGTTTGTGAAATCGGTGCCCTTATGCATAAATTGCTTGCGTAAGGGGCATACTGTATCCAAGTGCAGAGCGGATCGATGTCGTGTATGCACTCGATCGCATCACACATTGTTGCACCAGTACCCGGTTTCCTTCCCCGCTGCATCTCATCCGCAACCATCAACCACACATGCCAAGCATTCAGCCAGTATGCCCGATCGGGTAATGTTGGCGACAGCTGTTATTAAAGTGAGGACCAGTTATGGCGAATACCTGCCTGCGAGAGCGTTGTTGGACTCAGGCTCCCAAGTCAACTTTATGACGGAGGACTTGGCACAAAATTTGCGGATTCGTCGCCAATACAAAACGCTAAACATAGTAGGAATTGGAAATTCCAATACGAAAGTGGGGACAAAATTAAGCGCGTTTGTTAAGTCGCGGGTAAATAACTACGAATTTTCGGTGGAATTCTGGATAATACGTTGCATTTCGGCTAATCATCCAGACCATAACATAAACGTTAATGGCTGGAAAATTCCGTACAGTATTAAATTGGCGGGTCCAGAATTCCATAAATCAAAAAAGATTGATATCTTATTGGGTGCAGAAACCTTTTTCGATCTGTTAGCCGTTGGCCAAATTAAAAGGCCTCTAATCAACCAACGCTACAGAAAACCCTTTTAGGGTGGGTTGTATCTGGCAAATATGCTAGCAATCTAAGTCCTCCTCCTTCTGCAACTAGCACATTATGCATATCTGAAGATGACTTAACGTCAATAAATTCGGTGGTTCAAAAATCTTCACCTGACTTCATCTTAAATTTCATTGCATGAACTTTTAATGGTAGGCCCAACCATCCAAAAAGAATTGTACTCAACTCGTTATACTCTCGCAACAATGTTGCTAAGGAGACTATTATAGTTTTGTTCACATAACGTTTGTTTGTAAGCCCTAAAACTAAAAGAGTCAGATATAGGGTTATATATACCAAAGTGATCAGGGTGACGAGTAGAGTCGAAATCCGGATGTCTGTCTGTCCGTCCGTCCGTCTGTCCGTCCGTCCGTGCAAGCTGTAACTTGAGTAAAAATTGAGATATCATGATGAAACTTGGTACACGTATTCTTTGGCTCCATAAGTTAAGTTCGAAGATGGGCAAAATCGGCCCACTGCCACGCCCACAAAATGGCGAAAACCGAAAACCTATAAAGTGTCATAACTAAGCCATTAATAAAGATATTAACTACTACTAAGTTTTTTGTACATATCTCGAAAACTACTATAGCTATGTCAACTAAACTCTACAAAGTGGTTTCCTGCAGGTATTTCCATATACAGTTCAAAAATGGAAGAAATCGGATAATAACCACGCCCACCACCCATACAAAGGTTATGTTCAAAATCACTAAAAGTGCGTTAACCGACTAGGAAGCTGCACCAGGCTTTTTTTTAAAAATTGAAAATGGGCGTGGCCTCGCCCACTTATGGACCAAAAACCATATCTCAGGAACTACTAGACCGATTTCAATGAAATTCGGTATATAATATTTTCTTAACACCCTGATGACATGTACGAAATATGGGTGAAATCGGTTCACAACCACGCTTTAATCAATATAACGCTATTTTGAATTCCATCTGATGCCTTTTCTGTATAATACGAGTATATACATTAGGAACCAATGATGATAGCGGAATAAAACTTTACAAAAATACGGTATTTGAAAAATATGTAAATGACGGATAATGAAATCTCGATTATCACTTTATCATGCGAGAGTATAAAATGTTCGGTGACACCCGAACTTAGCCCTTCCTTACTTGTTTTCGTTTACAAAAGTACGCTTTAATGGCAGACATTACTAAAATGTACCGCGAAATAATGGTGCACGAAGAAGACAGAAATTGTCAGCTTATTGTGTGGAGAGAGCATCCCTCAGAATATATTAAAATTTTTCGACTTAGCAGCGTCACTTACAGCACTGCGCCTGCACCATTTCTCGCAACACGGTGTTTACAAATGCTCAGCGATGCTAATACAACTAAATACCCACTCGGTTCATTGGCCATTAGAAGAGACTTTTATGTCGATGACTATTTGACAGGATCTGAAAACTTTGAGTCTCAAGATCTTTTAAGAAATGAAGTAATTAAAATATTAAACTCGGCAGGATTCACCTTAACGAAGTGGTTTCCGAACCACCCTAAATTAGAGTGGCTCCGCTGAAGACCAAGTCTCTTCCGCATCTCGAGCTCTCGGCAGCACATCTTATTGCCAAATTATGGTCACGAGTTTCCCCAATGTTGAGTCTACGATTCGAGGAAATTACATTTTGGACAGACCTGAAATCGTATTGCATTGGGTAAAAACGCATCCATCTTCATTACATGACATGTGCCAACCAAACAAAATCCTACTGATCAAGTGTCCCGGGGTTGCAACGTGGACGAATTGAATAATTGCTTCCAACTCTCTCCAGAAAATGAAGCCTTAAAGAAAAAGAAAACGTTGTCATATTTTCTGCAAATCTAAAAGATAACACTATAATGGAACTGATTTAAAAATTCTCTTATCATCAATAGTTGCTTCGTATGGTCGCATTTTTAGTACGATGGATCAGACGACCAAAAATGCCTACTGTGGGAAAAGCTATGACTGCTGACGAATTAAACTTAAGTTTTTTAAAAATTGTCCAGGTGATTCTTCATTTTGATTTTGCGAGTGAAATCCAAAAACTGACTACAGGCACGACGCTACCCGCAAACTTGCATGAACTCAACCCGTTTTTGGATGAGTACTCTGATATATATGTCCACTGGCCGAAGTGGAAGTCATTTTGAATTCGCGTCCTCTAGCACCGTTGGGACAGGACCCCAACAACGAAGAAGCACTAACTCCAGCACACCTTTTAATCGGTTGTCCTCTGCGAGCACTAGCACCAGCACAAGCCCAATTATTTGCTGCGAGAGATGGCAACTTGTTTGCTGTCTCAAGCAACAGTTTTGGCAACAGTGGTCCAAAATATATTTAACGAGCCTTCTGGAGCGCAACAAATGGCTGCACTCCAATCGCAATTTGCAGCGAGGCGATCACGTTCTCGTTCACGAAGACAACGCACCTCTGCAGCAGTGGGTGCTAGGACGAGTCATCGCAACCGTAGAAGGACAAGACGGCAAAGTACGAGTGGCAGACGTGGCAACCAATGCGGGCACCATTAAGCGCCCCATTCATAAGCTCGCATTACTGCCCATGGACGAATTTAATGGTAATTAGACCGCAATCGAATTAGCGCGCGTTTCTGTTTTTTCTCGCTATTTCGCCGTCGAAATTTTCGGAAAAGTTAAATATTCGAGGTACAGGCAATTGGTTGATTTCTGTGAAGTGAACTATTTAAAAATATCAAATAAACACGCATCCCAAAAAATTTTAATTCTCAAAAACGCTTGAGAAATTTCAGCAGGTAAAAGACCTCTAATGAGATACCCAACGAAATCATCCATCCCTTTTATTCAAATGCTGGAGCAAATAATTTCAATACAACAAAACTGGCGAAAACGATGACCGACGAGTTCATTTCGACAGCGGAGGATACAATTAAGTCAAGCAGCAGAGCAAAGATATTAGAAGCTGTGAAGGGTTTCAAGCCATCAGAAACATAGGGAATGCCTCATACATTACGGCGCAAAATATCGATTAAATATATGGTAACAGTCAACATAAGCACGAGTGATGGAGTAGTAAATGGTGCTACAGGGGAACTAATGCAGGTGGATACCGAATTGTTTGGACCTGAAATCACAGTGGTGCGACTATGAATAAAATTCGCAGAATCAAGAGTTGGAAACTTTGCACGTTCCAAGCAGCCGCACAGTCGACACCAATCAATGGTCAAATAACTATAGAACGTAGACAGTTCCCTGTCATTCCAGCTAAAGCCATCACGATACATAAAAGCCAAGATTATGGTTCATCTAGAGCAGTGGTTCCCAAACTTATTTTGTCTACCGCCCACTTTGAGAATAAATATTTTTTTAGCGCCCCCATTTTTTCACCTATTTAAAAACCACTATAACTTCAAATTAATTATTGTGACCTATATATGTATATTAACGGAGAATTCTAAACGAAACTTTTACTATAACCAGCAACTTGAAACCTGAGCGCAATAGGTAACATACAACGGCGCTTAGGTCTCAAGTTAACTCTTACGGGCTCCACCTGCCAATAAGAATGATTATTGAAACACAACTTTATAGTATTAAAACAGAGAATATTTTATTAAAAATAAAACTAAAATAATCGATGCTTATATAAAAACTAATGAGAAGGATGAATCTGATGCTGTTTAATAAGTTTGTTAATATCAGGTTCCAATTTACTCAAGAACAGTCGCAAGTCGCCATGTTCGGTAACAAGCAAACGATTTCTCTTTTTAGTAAGCAGTGTTGTCACTGCACTAAATCCACGTTCACACAAATATGACAGTGGGAATGCTGTCAAGATCGTTGAACGATTGACCACAATCCAGTGTACAATTGCGAGATCGGTTTTTGTAGCCAAACTTCTTGGTAACCATTTTTGAACCTGATTTTTATTTCCTCGTTCGTTGTCAATTCTATAAGTTCTTCTTCCAGCTGAGGTGACATTGCTGTATTGACATTTGAAAACGGATCCAACACCCAGTCTGGTATTTCCAAGTTCAAAATGTCCTGGTATCGTTCGGTGAAGTCAATGTGGAGGTTTTCCAAATGTCGGCAGTAGGCAAACAATTCGTCGTTACTGCATGATACTGATAAATTCGGAAAATTATGAAACTCACGTCTGCCCAGATTCTTTTTGTGTAGAAGCAGTTTGGCTGCGAAAGCAGCAACGACGTTTTTTGTTCTAATTAAATTTGCAGTTGGAGATTCATGTCGTTGATTAATTTATACAGGTCTGTCATGTAAGATATATCATTCTTTGATGTTATGAGCTTGTCTTGAAATTCTGTATCTTTGGTTTCCAAGAACTCTATAACAGAGTCAAATAGGTTGTAGAATTGAGTCAGACAATTGCCTCTTGATAGCCAACGAACTTCAGTCTGAAACAACAAACGATTGAAATCCTCGCCATTAGTAACACAAAGCTGATAAAATAATCTATCATTCAAAGCGAGTTGCGGATTTTATTGACTGCTTTGATGACATATTGCAGTGATTGAAATAGTTTTTCACTTAAGTTTCTAGCAACTAAATGTTGTCTATGAATAACGCAATGTACACTAGGACATCTGGAATTTTATTTTTTAAGTACGCAATGAAGCCTTTATAGCACTCTGTCATAGCCGGAGCGCCATCCGTATCAACTGAAATAATATTTTTCAAAGGAATTTTTTTCTCATCGCAAAACTTTTCCAATATATTGAATATGGTTTCGGCTTTTGTATCGGTCTCTAAATTTCTATCAAATAATAGTTCTTCACATATTTTCTCATCTTTAATAAAACTCACGTAAGACAACAACAATGCTTCATTAGTTGGTAAAGTGGACTCATCCAGCTGAATTGAAAATTGACTTGACCTCAGGTGATCGTAAAATGATTCTTCAATGTTTTCTCCGATGTTATGTGGTTTGCCTTTTTGAGCAATTAACAAAGAGATATTGTACGAAGCTCGAAGTCCGTCGTCAT